>NW_027656698.1:0-68307 GCF_964235325.1 Thermobia domestica
TTTATTGAGCACTAATTCTGGGACCATGTGGGATGACGAGCACTAATTAAGCACTAATTACCTATACCGTTTAATTTGAATTTTGAAACAACTTTTAGAAAGCGTGAAGTTGGCCCAACCATCTTAATAATCAATATATCTCGAGAATAAATTGAGCACTAATTCTGGGACCATGCGGGATTTAAAGCACTAATTTGTGACATGAAAATTTTTGATTTCTTTCGAAGTGGTTGGGCCAACTCACATTTACCCCAAAAATACATATGCCCCGTATACCCTTATTTATTGAGTACTAATTCTGGGACCATGTGGGATGACGAGCACTAATTAAGCAATAATTACCTATACCGTTTAATTTGAATTTTGAAACAACTTTTAGAAAGCGTGAAGTTGGCCCAACCATCTTAATAATCTATATATCTCGAAAACCAATTGAGCACTAATTCTGGGACCATGCGGGATTGAAAGCACTAATTAAGCACTAATTCGTGACATGAAAATTTTTGATTTCTTTCGAAGTGGTTGGGCCAACTCACATTTACCCCAAAAATACATATGCCCCGTATACCCTTATTTATTGAGCACTAATTCTGGACCATGTGGGAAGACGAGCACTAATTAACTACTAATTACCTATACCGTTTAATTTGAATTTTGAAACAACTTTTAGAAAGCGTGAAGTTGGCCCAACCATCTTAATAATCAATATATCTCGAGAATAAATTGAGCACTAATTCTGGGACCTTGCGGGATTGAAAGCACTAATTAAGCACTAATTCGTGACATGAAAATTTTTGATTTCTTTCGAAGTGGTTGGGCCAACTCACATTTACCCCAAAAATACATATGCCCCGTATACCCTTATTTATTGAGCACTAATTCTGGGACCATGTGGGATGACGAGCACTAATTAAGCACTAATTACCTATACCGTTTAATTTGAATTTTGAAACAACTTTTAGAAAGCGTGAAGTTGGCCCAACCATCTTAATAATCAATATATCTCGAGAATAAATTGAGTACTAATTCTGGGGCCATGCGGGATTGAAAGCACTAATTAAGCACTAATTCGTGACATGAAAATTTTTGATTTCTTTCGAAGTGGTTGGGCCAACTCACATTTACCCCAAAAATACATATGCCCCGTATACCCTTATTTATTGAGCACTAATTCTGGGACCATGTGGGATGACGAGCACTAATTAAGCACTAATTACCTATACCGTTTAATTTGAATTTTGAAACAACTTTTAGAAAGCGTAAAGTGGGCCAACCATCTTAATAATCAATATATCTCGAGAATAAATTGAGCACTAATTCTGGGACCATGCGGGATTGAAAGCACTAATTAAGCACTAATTCGTGACATGAAAATTTTTGATTTCTTTCGAAGTGGTTGGGCCAACTCACATTTACCCCAAAAATACATATGCCCCGTATACCCTTATTTATTGAGCACTAATTCTGGGACCATGTGGGATGACGAGCACTAATTAAGCACTAATTACCTATACCGTTTAATTTGAATTTTGAAAAAACTTTTAGAAAGCGTAAAGTTGGCCCAACCATCTTAATAATCAATATATCTCGAGAATAAATTGAGCACTAATTCTGGGACCATGCGGGATTGAAAGCACTAATTAAGCACTAATTCGTGACATGAAAATTTTTGATTTCTTTCGAAGTGGTTGGGCCAACTCACATTTACCCCAAAAATACATATGCCCCGTATACCCTTATTTATTGAGCACTAATTCTGGAACCATGTGGGATGACGAGCACTAATTAAGCACTAATTACCTATACCGTTTAATTTGAATTTTGAAACAACTTTTAGAAAGCGTGAAGTTGGCCCAACCATCTTAATAATCAATATATCTCGAGAATAAATTGAGCACTAATTCTGGGACCTTGCGGGATTGAAAGCACTAATTAATCAATAATTCGTGACATGAAAATTTTTGATTTCTTTCGAAGTGGTTGGGCCAACTCACATTTCCCCCAAAAATACATATGCCCCGTATACCCTTATTTATTGAGCACTAATTCTGGGACCATGTGGGATGACGAGCACTAATTAAGCACTAATTACCTATACCGTTTAATTTGAATTTTGAAACAACTTTTAGGAAGCGTGAAGTTGGCCCAACCATCTTAATAATCAATATATCTCGAGAATAAATTGAGCACTAATTCTGGGACCATTCGGGATTGAAAGCACTAATTCGTGACATGAAAATTTTTGATTTCTTTCGATGTGGTTGGGCCAACTCACATTTACCCCAAAAATACATATGCCCGTATACCCTTATTTATTGAGCACTAATTCTGGGACCATGTGGGATGACGAGCACTAATTAAGCACTAATTACCTATACCGTTTAATTTGAATTTTGAAACAACTTTTAGAAAGCGTGAAGTTTGCCCAACCATCTTAATAATCAATATATCTCGAGAATAAATTGAGCACTAATTCTGGGACCATGCGGGATTGAAAGCACTAATTAAGCACTAATTCGTGACATGAAAATTTTTGATTTCTTTCGAAGTGGTTGGGCCAACTCACATTTACCCCAAAAATACATATGCCCCGTATACCCTTATTTATTGAGCACTAATTCTGGGACCATGTGGGATGACGAGCACTAATTAAGCACTAATTACCTATACCGTTTAATTTGAATTTTGAAACAACTTTTAGAAAGCGTGAAGTTGGCCCAACCATCTTAATAATCAATATATCTCGAGAATAAATTGAGCACTAATTCTGGGACCTTGCGGGATTGAAAGCACTAATTAAGCACTAATTCGTGACATGAAAATTTTTGATTTCTTTCGAAGTGGTTGGGCCAACTCACATTTACCCCAAAAATACATATGCCCCGTATACCCTTATTTATTGAGCACTAATTCTGGGACCATGTGGGATGACGAGCACTAATTAGGCACTAATTACCTATACCGTTTAATTTGAATTTTGAAACAACTTTTAGAAAGCGTGAAGTTGGCCCAACCATCTTAATAATCAATATATCTTGAGAATAAATTGAGCACTAATTCTTGGACCATGCTGGATTTGAAGCACTAATTAAGCACTAATTCGTGACATGAAAATTTATGATTTCTTTCGAAGTGGTTGGGCCAACTCACATTTACCCCAAAAATACATATGCCCCGTATACCCTTATTTATTGAGCACTAATTCTGGGACCATGTGGGATGACGAGCACTAATTAAGCACTAATTACCTATACCGTTTAATTTGAATTTTGAAACAACTTTTAGAAAGCGTGAAGTTGGCCCAACCATCTTAATAATCTATATATCTCGAAAACCAATTGAGCACTAATTCTGGGACCATGCGGGATTGAAAGCACTAATTAAGCACTAATTCGTGACATGAAAATTTTTGATTTCTTTCGAAGTGGTTGGGCCAACTCACATTTACCCCAAAAATACATATGCCCCGTATACCCTTATTTATTGAGCACTAATTCTGGGACCATGTGGGATGACGAGCACTAATTAAGCACTAATTACCTATACCGTTTAATTTGAATTTTGAAACAACTTTTAGAAAGCGTGAAGTTGGCCCAACCATCTTAATAATCAATATATCTCGAGAATAAATTGAGCACTAATTCTGGGACCTTGCGGGATTGAAAGCACTAATTAAGCACTAATTCGTGACATGAAAATTTTTGATTTCTTTCGAAGTGGTTGGGCCAACTCACATTTACCCCAAAAATACATATGCCCCGTATACCCTTATTTATTGAGCACTAATTCTGGGACCATGTGGGATGACGAGCACTAATTAAGCACTAATTACCTATACCGTTTAATTTGAATTTTGAAACAACTTTTAGAAAGCGTGAAGTTGGCCCAACCATCTTAATAATCAATATATCTCGAGAATAAATTGAGCACTAATTCTGGGACCATGCGGGATTCAAAGCACTAATTAAGCACTAATTCGTGACATGAAAATTTTTGATTTCTTTCGAAGTGGTTGGGCCAACTCACATTTACCCCAAAAATACATATGCCCCGCATACCCTTATTTATTGAGCACTAATTCTGGGACCATGTGGGATGACGAGCACTAATTAAGCACTAATTACCTATACCGTTTAATTTGAATTTTGAAACAACTTTTAGAAAGCGTGAAGTTGGCCCAACCATCTTAATAATCAATATATCTCGAGAATAAATTGAGCACTAATTCTGGGACCATGCGGGATTGAAAGCACTAATTTGTGACATGAAAATTTTTGATTTCTTTCGAAGTGGTTGGGCCAACTCACATTTACCCCAAAAATACATATGCCCCGTATACCCTTATTTATTGAGTACTAATTCTGGGACCATGTGGGATGACGAGCACTAATTAAGCAATAATTACCTATACCGTTTAATTTGAATTTTGAAACAACTTTTAGAAAGCGTGAAGTTGGCCCAACCATCTTAATAATCTATATATCTCGAAAACCAATTGAGCACTAATTCTGGGACCATGCGGGATTGAAAGCACTAATTAAGCACTAATTCGTGACATGAAAATTTTTGATTTCTTTCGAAGTGGTTGGGCCAACTCACATTTACCCCAAAAATACATATGCCCCGTATACCCTTATTTATTGAGCACTAATTCTGGGACCATGTGGGAAGACGAGCACTAATTAAGCACTAATTACCTATACCGTTTAATTTGAATTTTGAAACAACTTTTAGAAAGCGTGAAGTTGGCCCAACCATCTTAATAATCAATATATCTCGAGAATAAATTGAGCACTAATTCTGGGACCTTGCGGGATTGAAAGCACTAATTAAGCACTAATTCGTGACATGAAAATTTTTGATTTCTTTCGAAGTGGTTGGGCCAACTCACATTTACCCCAAAAATACATATGCCCCGTATACCCTTATTTATTGAGCACTAATTCTGGGACCATGTGGGATGACGAGCACTAATTAAGCACTAATTACCTATACCGTTTAATTTGAATTTTGAAACAACTTTTAGAAAGCGTGAAGTTGGCCCAACCATCTTAATAATCAATATATCTCGAGAATAAATTGAGTACTAATTCTGGGGCCATGCGGGATTGAAAGCACTAATTAAGCACTAATTCGTGACATGAAAATTTTTGATTTCTTTCGAAGTGGTTGGGCCAACTCACATTTACCCCAAAAATACATATGCCCCGTATACCCTTATTTATTGAGCACTAATTCTGGGACCATGTGGGATGACGAGCACTAATTAAGCACTAATTACCTATACCGTTTAATTTGAATTTTGAAACAACTTTTAGAAAGCGTGAAGTTGGCCCAACCATCTTAATAATCTATATATCTTGAAAACCAATTGAGCACTAATTCTGCGGTCTTGAGCACTAATTAGCACTAATTAAGCACTAAATCTTGACATAAATTTTATTGTATTTCTACGATGTGGTTGGGCCAACTTCACGCGACTGTGTTGGCATGCAGTTGGAGTACTAACGATTTGCGTCACTATCGAACACTAACGTAGCACTAGCGACGTTTAAAGTCGAAATTGGAGTCTGACATAAGTGGCTTGTCAACTTCACGGACATTATATTTTCCTTGAATGCGAGAATTTTGCGCCCGGGAAATTTGCGCCCTACCACAAAAATAGGAAGAAATGCGCTCGCAACATATTTGCACTGGGATGTTAGCGCTCTACAATTCAACTTATTATTGTATTGTGTAAAGTAACTTCCACTCGCACTTGAACTAGGCTTGCCTCTCATCGTCTCAGTGAGTTACTCCATCCGTTATAATATTCCGAACAAATGAAAAAAAATACAATTTTAGTTCACTAAAGGGCAATCCATACAAATACAATTTTTCATTATACTACAAAATTTACAATAAACGTATAAATGACTGATATATAATTATGTATTAATATAATCAAAGAGTATAATTTAATCTACAAAAGGCTGTTTGGCTCTACCCAGATATCTCTGTTCACAATCCTTGAGAGTTGTTTGGCTTTTCAGGACACAAAATATAGAAAAGAAAATGTAAAGTGAATGTAAAATCAGTTCAGTAATATTATCAAGAAAAGTATGTACAGTGTGTTTACTTGCTGGAATTACACTTCAAACATACAATTGCGTTCAGTCGTTCTTTCAGGAAAAATGTTCCGGGGAGCACACTTAGTATTCCGGAGGGGGGTCACTGCTGGTACTATTCTATTTATTATTATATTATAGACGTATTATTTTGGTCTCCTCCGAGGGGGCACTCTGAGAGCTCTGGGGAGGCCAGTGTTCCCCCAAAATCATCTCTGGAAGAAGCAGTGATTGCGTTGATCCGTTGTGTTCTTTTGGCTTATATTGAAGTTTATTCTCCCCTTATATAGCCACAATGAAAATAAATCACAAATGGCATGGTTGTGGGGGGAGGGTTGTTTATGCTGTAATGTCAGCCCCTCCGAGGAAATGCGTAAGCTCCAATAGGTTCTTTTATTTCTCAGGGCTCAAATTTCCCGGTGGAGGTACATCGCAGGCGCAATTTTCCCTGTTCTTGAGGTAGGGCGCAAATTTCCCAGACGCAAAATTCTCGACACCGTTCAAATGACCTCGGAAGACGATATCTTTTTCAATACTTTTTTTATATTCTTTTACTCGAGATTTCTTCATAGCTTCTTATTAAAATACTTACTAATATATCCTCATTTTATTGTCCTAACCAATCAATATGGGTATGTTGTCAGTAAAATATTTAGATTGATCGAGCCTCTGGTGTGTAACCACAGGATTTCATATCATGCCCCCATTAGAAATCTTGGCTAAACGAACCAATATATGTTGCCAATAAAATAGTTTAGAATAATTGAGCCCCTGGTAAATAACCACAGTATTTCGTGACAGACCCCCCCCTTCCTATTACCATATTCTAGCTACGTGCCTGACTCAGATAATTCTCTACATTCTTTACCAAGCACACATTTTCTAAAGCGGAAAATGCTCTCTAAATACCTAAGCTCATTATTTTCAGCAGATGCACAAACTGGGTAACATTCTATCTACATGAATGTTATATATGTCGATTACTGGAAACCGCTTCTCGCTATCTATTACCATATTTACTATATATAGATTAACGTTAAAACCGGAAATGATTGATTTGTACCGCTTCCGGTTTGAATATTACATTCATCAGGGAACTCGATTCTTAACTATTGACTCTGTACATCATGGCCAAAATTGATTGGTAATCCATCAGATAGTTCTTGAGACTGTGTTTCACTGACGGACAGAATGAATATATGGCTATAGAGTTTTGATAAACTAAATTCGTTAATGAGTGATGATGGAACAAATATAAGAAAGGGAACCAAGAGTACCACCGGGAAAATTTTCGAACACAAAATTAGCCATCGAAAACCCACATGTCCTGGGTTAGAATACCATAGATGAAAACTCTACCACTGAGTCATCAATCACCCGCTTATTAGTTTTGTTAACTATTATATTAATATAAATTAATGAATGCCTGCTTATGTTAATTATTGAACAATTACATTGTATACTTCGTAAAGTCAAAAATTATAAATTTGTATTTACTGTACATACAGTGAGCGCAGAAAGTGTTCGTACACCTATGCTATTGAAACGAGAATGCCTGCGAAAAAGAAACAGAAAATTTAAGAAGTGTAATAACACACACAATATGAATAATGAAAACTAAGCTTTATGAATATATCAATAAAGAACCACAAAGACAAGTTTAATGGTCAGAAAGTAAATAAATTCCGTAGAAAATGTATAGAGTAGACGCAAAAAGTGATCGTACACCTGACGTATGAATACGAAACAAAGATACCACAACTGGGGTTCACTAGTATTCACCTGAGTATACACCTCTGTATAGCATGACGAGTAACAGAATGAGTTTAGTTGTGAATAGGAGTGAAAAAACTGCACGGTGGGCTGTCGAAATGGGAAGCAACCGAACAGAAACAAATGAGGAGACAAGAAAAGTAATTATTAAAGTGCATAAGAAGGGTAAGTCTTTGAGAAAGATAGCAAACTTCAGGGGCAGATCCAGAGGGGGCGATCGGGGCCATCGCCCCCCCCAAGAGGAAACTTTCTTATTTTATATATAAATAAACCCATCCATAACAAGTTTGGAGCTCTTAAAAGTAGCAGTATTACTGCCGACCGCCCCTTCCCCAGTAGTCTGTCCTGGATCCGCCCCTGTATAGAGTAGCCACAATCGAGTATTTTCCGCTGTATGTTTGGAGTCGTTGTCTTGCTGAACAATAAATTGTTTTCAAGAACCATCTTCTACGCACTAGTATGGAGATATTCCTTTAATATGTTAATATACACTTTGTGGATCATCACTCCATCGATAAGGTGGAGACGACCCACTCCTGAGTCACTCATACAACCCCAGATGAGCACGGACCCTCCTCCGTGTCTTACTTTAGGGACGAGATTTTGAGGATTCATCTCTGTATTCACCTTGCGCCATACCATACGCCTCCCATTGGACTCGATAAAATTAAATTTACTTTCGTCCGAAAATATGACCCTATTCCAGAAAGAAGCCTGATCCCTTATCTTTATACTCTTTTTCAAACTTTAGTCTCTTTATACGATTTGTCTTGTTCACCCAGAACATTTTCCTGGCAATCCGACCATGATACCCTGCAAATATTCCGCACTGTACTGGCTGATACTTTAACACCGCGTGTTTCCAGATCCGTTGCCAATTGCACAGCACTACTTTTTGGAACCTTTTTTCTTTCCCTAATAATGTAACGTTTAACTTGTTCACTCAACACTCTTGGTCTTCCAGTTTTTTTTTATTATTATTTTTTTTTAATTATTTTTTTATGGTTTCGCACAGTGATAGAAACATTATACATCGCAATTATTGTTTGTACTGTTGAACGAGGCCTGTCTGCAAGGTTTGCCAGGGGCGGATCCAGGACGGACTTCTGGGGGGGGGGGCGGTCCGCGGTAATACTGCTACTTTTAAGAGCTCCAAACTTGTTATGGATGGGTTTATTTATATATAAAATAAGAGTTTCCTCTTGTGGGGGGGGGGGGCGATCGCCCCGATCGCCCCCCTCTGGATCCGCCCCTGACTCTATAATACCTTGAAACAGCTTCGCACACCTCCCCAATCCCCAGACATGAACCCCATAGAACATCTATGATCTGTTCTGGAGACAAGAATCAGAAGGCACAGCTTGTCTACTAAAGAAGGCCTAAGAAAAGCTATTCAAGAAGAATGGGACATAATCAGTCCCGAAGCTACAGAACTACGAACTACTACAGGTGAAATCAATGCCACGAAGACTACAGACAATCATTAACGCACAGGGTAATCCCACAAAATATTAAATAACGTAATATATTTTATAAGCATTAATTCAAGCATAAGTGTACGGTGACTTTTTGCGTTTACAAAAAAGGATTTCTCTTTTTTCTTCTGAACAAAACAGTGATTGTGTTTGTTTGGCCTTTCTCTTGTATATAGAAATAAAATGTATGAATGTGTAGTCTTAATTCTGGTTATATATATATTTTCCACCTCCCGTTCTCATGCTAGCTGTTTCCAATATAAAGTATGCACGGTGTACGAACACTTTCTGCGCTCACTGTAGGTATGTTGACAATAAGCAAATGTTATTAGAATATTTGCTGAGATTTATTTTCCTTCACTGCCTTTCGCCTGGTTAAAAAGTAGTTTACAGTGCTTTGGAGCAGCTGCAGGTGGGAACGCGATAATGTTTGAGACATACCGGCGACTTTTTTGTGTGTGAAAATAAGACCTTTCTCATAAAGTAGTAAATAACTGCAGTAGCAATTGTCTACGTAAATGATAAAGACATATCCAACTACAAGAAATTAATACAGTATATATAGCCTATTCATTATTGTGTTTCTCTTTTAACAGCTACTAGCTAAGGATGGCCAATTCCAAAATTTTTACTTTCCGGAATCCGGAAAGTAAAATCGGAAAAATTCCGGATCTCGGAAAAATTCCGATTTTTTCTAAATTCCGGATTTTTACCGAATGTCGGAATTTTTCCGAAATCCGGATTTTTTCCGAATTCCGGATTTTTTCTGAATTCCGGAATTTTTCCGAAATCCGGAATTTTTCCGAATTCCGGATTTTTTCCGAATTCCGGATTTTTCTGAATTCCGGAATTTTTCCGAAATCCGGAATTTTTCTGAATTCCGGAATTTTTCCGAATTCCGGAATTTTTCTGAATTCCGGATTTTTTCCGAATTCCGGAATTTTTCCGAATTCCGGAAAGTAAATTTTCCGATTCCGGAAAACAAAATTTCCGGAATCCGGATTCCGGAAAATTTTGGCCATCCCTAGTTTGTACACATATCTGATGAGCAATTGCATTTGTTTAGTAGAATATCTGCTGCTACATTTACTGGTATTATTGGGTAAAGAGGGTGTTGGGAGGGAAGGATGAATGGTTTTCTATATTAATTTACGGGGTTGCCAGAATATAAGACATACAAAAGGTAGTAGACAATAGTTGGTTTCCTGTTTCGTTTTCTTATTGTATAAGATTGTTTAATTGATTTGAATGGCAGAAATATTCCCTTCAAATTAATTTAGCGTGATACTAGAAAAACTATATACAGTGGACTCTTTTTAATTCAAAGTCGAAGGGGGCACGAAAAAACTTCGAATTATCCAAAATTCGAATTATCCAACAACATTCATTTTCACATATATAACAACAAACAAACCAAAGTACTGTGCATCAAAAACATATACATATGGTGTAGACTTTACCTTTAAAGCAGCTTATTATTTGCGTGATCGAATACCGCAAACTAACAAACGACATTGACTCCACATAATTCAAACTCCGTGTACAATGGAAAATATATTTACGTACAACACTAAAACATACGTTGAATAGCCCAAACAATTAAACACCAGTAACAATTTGAATATTCTGTTCTCACTTTCAAGAAGTCGTAAACCTCATTTGCTTAAATTTGATTGTTTTTGTTCAGTCAATATCTTGAATTTCATGTATTGCGTGGAATACGATATTAATAACATTTGGTTGACTTTATTAATAATTCATCTTAAATTTTCAACCAATTCTGAAATAAGATGAGATTGGCACACGTTCTCTATCTTTACTTCTTCCCCAACTCACCTTCATCTTTATCATTAAATAGATTTTCTATTTATCTTTTGTATTACTCTTCCCTATGGCTGCATCTGGATAACTGAAAACACGTTAAAACTGTATTTTTCTGTTTATATCTGTCCAACATTAAAAAATTTCAACTGTATTTACTTCGAATTATCCAAAACATAGATTCAAAAGTTCCATTTATCCACGATTTTTTACTATTGTTTTAAATACAGTTTTCAAGGGGAATGGACTTCTATTCAAATTATCCAATATTTCGAATTATCCAAGTTCGAATTAACGAGACTCCACTGTATAAAGTATTAAAATTCTGTAAAGAACAAAACCTCACACTGCAGACATATTAATTTAAAGATTTTCAACCATATACTTTGAAGTTAGAAATTAATTTTCAAAGTTGCAATTAAGATACTAGCCATATGGATGGTTAAATGTTTATTGCCACGTTAATGAGGTTTACGTTAACGTGAAAACGACAAAGTATGTACACGCCTACTTTCACACGAATTAGAAGCAACTTATTCTTCTCGCTCTCTTGAAAGTGTAAGAACATCCAGTAAATTTCGTATAAAAGGATTACCCCTGACAACACTGTAATATATCTGACGTCATTGTATAGAACAAAACTATTTCTCAAGTTCGCTTTCATGGGGACACAGTGACCCGTTTCCTCCCACAATCTCATTCCACCAAATCTTCCATCATCATTCATTCGCCTTAATCGTCCGTCTTTCTTAGCCTAAAGGACATAATAATGAAACGTTAAACTGAAAGATTTCATTTCGTTTCATTTTCAATCTTGTCGTCTGCACAAATACCTAGGTAGTATATCAACTGCTTATTGCTTCATAATAGTGTTCAGATTTGTTTACTATTAGATACATTTACGAAATGTATTCTTTCAGGAATGATAGGTCATACAGAAAACTATTGTATTTAGTTGTTCACTTTAACGATCTTCAGTTTGTGATACTCACCCAGTTTGTAATAGGGATTATGCGATATTACTGGTGACAACTTGCGTTGCATTTTTTATTTTCTTTTTATGTCAAGATGTAGAGGATATCCATTAGCAATTCCAACACACGTTTCACAACAGAAATTAAACACACACACACACACACACACACACACACACACACATATATATATATATATATATATATATATATATATATATATATATATATATATATATATATATATATATATATATATATATATACACACTTTGAAACAAGACTGGTGGGTTACACAAACAAGAAATAAAATTGTTTTGGGAACAATTACTAAATAAGAAAAATTAATTGGCTACTTGTTACGGCAGTTTATTAAAAAAAAGTGCGAAAATTATGATGTAATTAAAGGATTTAAAAAAAAAAACTCATGTTCGCTCGTGCATTCTATAACGATGAAACTGTGAAGCATTAGAATTCTGTACATATCAAAGAACATAAATTGTATTTTCAACCTTGAATTGTTTGTTGTAATGTTTTTTTCACTATTTCCTCACAATGTAACTAAATTTGGGAGAGAAAAAGACGTAACGGATAAAACAAACAAGGAAAAGAGGAAGAAATGTCTTCAAGCAGAACAGACTAAACATAACAGGGGAAGATAAAAAAAATATAAGTAATTGTGTCGGCGACTATAATGAGTGTTCAGGACAAATTGTAGTAATCAACAACTGAATAGACGAATTATTCAATTTGAACTGACGGCAGTGCACTTTCATAGCAAGTGGCTAAATGCTAAGGATTCGCACGAGACAAGAATTAAGGTTTTCTTGAAAGTGATAATTCTTGAAAGGGGCGCCCCCGTACATATGAGTGAGGTCGAGAGACCGTCCGTGAAGCGCCACCATGGTTGGCTCAAAGCGTAAGAAAATTTTCAAAAATGAACCATGCATTTCCTTGATTTTGAGCACTTTTTTTAAAAAAATAATTTTTCTTTCCATTTTATATATATATCTTTTCTTTTTTCCTCCAGAATTTTGCGTCCCCTTACTTCGGCGCCCGGGGCCGTCGCCCCGCTCGCCTCCCCCCACGGCACGGCACTATTGCGCAACCCTACCTAACACTTTTGGTATGGGAGACCCGTGTTCGATTCCCGACTGGAGCTCTTGTGGTTCGGATTCCACGTTAAACTGTAGGTCCACGTCTCATATAGCCTCACTGGTGAACGGGAAGCTAAACCCACAAATCAAATCAAATCAAATCAAACCTACCTAACGCTCATGCTTCCTGCGTACACGGTTCAGGGCTCGGTTCTCGGTGGGATGCACTTGCCTCGCATACAAACCCAAGTAAATTTGGATTTTACTTTTAGCAGTAATTTCCTCTCATATAATCTCAATGCTAAAATAGGACTTTTAACACCAATCTACCAAGCAATAGAATTTATGGTCACAGTATCAATTGCTTCACGTGCAATATCATGTGCACGTACACCCTTATCCTAAAAATTATGGGTGTCCACCCTGTTACCATGGGTCACATTCTTACAACCGCAAGTAGGAGAGTTTAGTACTCTTGCCTGAAATAAAGATCTTAGTTGAACAAGCAAAGTTCATGTATCTTTAATTCAATGTTTCTCACTAACATTCGTTCACTCTCAAAGTAAAACGAGACAGTATTTAAACAAAACACTAGTATGCGCTCCTTCTGAGGAGTGATACGTAGTGTCTAAAAGAATAGTAAATCACCTGAATTATAAAATGATGATAACGTTAAATTTTAGATCAAGTAAGTAACTGAAGGGCTGATATCAAAAACATTTCCATAACGTGAAACTCTGACAAAAAGTAACTCTCATGTTTATTTTTGAGGAACATCAGAATATCAAACTTAATTTCAATAGGACGATAGTAAAATCACTAGAAAAACAAAGGAAAATAAGCATCAACAAATAATAATAGCCATGGCATGTATGATTTACATCTTATAAGGTTAACGGCACACATCCATACTTGTAATATGGACTAAGATTATTAGTAGATAATACTGCTTATTGAACCACAGCTTGTAATTCGCAATTTATTCTGGCAGATTACGAAAATGACTAAACACTTTTGAAAGTTGGTGCGTACAACTGGAAAATATCAAATCCAAGTGAGATACAGAGAGTAAAACAAAGACTCAGAGATTATTTCCAAACAGAAGCAAATGTGTAACCATTCTTAATTAATAAATTAAACCATCAAGATCTGTAAAGTATATTTTAGTCATCTCACATCTACCCTACCTCAACCTACACATCATAACCATAAACGTCAATGATAAAAATACATTTGCGCAAAACTATATTTTCCAGACAAAAGCATTCCAAACAACAAATTATGACGCATTCCGGCTAGTAAAAGAGAATTCAAGGAAAGTGAGTGGCATCTGAACGTTCGGAAGTTATATTTCATGTGTTTGGGCATTAATACCAAACTATTGTATTTGGTATTATGCCAACCAATTTTCAAGCCTACATGTATAATTCATGGAAGTTGTTCCTCTTTCCCCTAGAAAATACAGTTCCAAAATAATGGATAATTATTTTCATCGTTCAGCGTGCGTTAGTAACAGAGATTTTCAGGAAACAAAACTTTGTTGAACTCGCCCTTACTTCTCGGAACTTGGGGGCCATGATGGCTCAGTGGTAGGGCGCTTCCAACTGGTACGTGGGGTCTCGGCCGTCCCTGTCCAAATAAACTTATGGTGGACAACATCGTGTTTCCGTTTCCTCGGAATATTCCCGTTTCCTGCCATTTACTCATTCCACCACTTCTTCCATCATCATTCAGTTGTTTTAATCATCGTCTCCCTTAGCTTAAAGGGCATAGTTGTTGGACGTTAAACTGAAAGATTTTAGTCGGAACGTCTCAAGCTACAAGACAGTTATCCGACCACGACTACTTTATTTATGGATACATCCTTACTCTACAAACAACACACAATAACAGCAACCGAATATCTCTGGTTACCAACAATACATCAGGATTGCCTAATTCTAGCATGTGAATTACATTGTTCAATCACTGAAGTAATCAAAAAGCTGAAAAACAATTATTTACAGGCCATCAAGGCAAAGAATTCTACAAAACATTTATCTATGATACAAAGAACAAAAACAGTGGGACTTTCCAAGTTACGTTAGAATCACTACTATCAACCATAAAATTTTAAAAAGAAGCCCCATATCCAGCGGCGCAAATCTGTCTTCAACATTGAAGGGGAGGGGGGCACGGGTAAGACAGTTTACATATATATATATATGTATATATATATATATATATATATATATATATATATATATATATATATATATATATATAGCGATGTTCAAAATATTTATGAAGTTGAAAGGCAATGCTCTGGAGGATCAGGAGAGCAGAGTTGACTTCAATATTGGAAGGCGGGCAGATTTGAGGCTTATTCTGGGGGGGACATCAATTTCATCTCACTTTCCTTTGTGGCAATCGGACACAAACCATCACATTTCTCCGATAAAAGGCACATTACAAATCAGATTATTGGGGGGGACAGTCCCCCTAGTCCCATGATTGGAGGGGACATGTCCTCCTCATCCCCCCGGGATTTGCGCCAGTGCCCATATCTAAACCAAACCACTACTCAACCACTTAACCTTAAAGCCCTACGACATATTAGATAAATTAATTTACAAATAGTACACGTAGGTAACATACAATAAACAAGAAGCTAATTATAAAGATTTATGCTTTTTCTGAACATTCATGTTACTGCTAAGAAAAATTAAAATAACGTGTTCCTAAGCTTCAAATACATCATTGGACAGTATATAGCTAATCAATGGAAGTCCTTCCCATCTTGATGATGAGTAAATAGATATTGACTTGACTTGAAAGCCACACGTGGATGAAGACATGACTCATTCCAACGGTAGTTGTTCCCACAGACGTATCCACGTTTTTTTTTTTTCCAGAATTGTTAAGGAAATGTCATCTTATGCCAAACCGGTAATAAAGTAATTACGTTCGGCATTGCGTGTGATGATAAGTCGTTAGTGAAATGACACGGTGAGATTTTTGATATTTATTTGATTTACAGTGAATATAAAATCCCACTCCCTAAATTTCTATTAATAAGAATAATATGACTAATATCGTTTCTCAAAATAAAAATAAGTGTGCCTCTTCATAGTCTAGTGAACCCTTAGACCCAGGTCTCATATAGTGTTAATGTTAGAAAGGACGCAAAACTAGAAAGTTACAAATTTCTCTTTCATACGTTCTCGTGTAAAAATGTGAGCTCCTTCGTGGCTAAACGGTTAACGCACCAGCTTTTGGCATGGGAAATTCGAGTTTGATTGCCCGTGGGAGCTCATGTGGTTCGGATTCCATGTTAAGCTGTAAGTCGATCTCAGCCTCACTGCTGAAAGAGACACTAATCTGAAATCAAATCAAATCATGTAAAAATGTTTTTGACATGGCATGCATATTTCTTGGAAAGATACTAAAGATTTGCAATAAGGAACATAATAATAAATATTTTTAAATATTCTTTATCAGAAAGTTGTAATATATACATGTATGTCACCTGCCGTTGCAGCAGCGCAGCGTTCCAATACGACAGTTTCCCTCCTAAAATTCACTAAATATATATGTAAAGCCTGTGTTTAAAACAAATGCCAATTTTTAAAAATCTGGTTTCATAGATGACACACTTCACGAGCTATGCATCCTTAAAGTTAATTTTCCATAGTTTTTGGCATCTTCTAACTCAGAAATGACTTTTTTCTTAAATATTTACTCGTAATATTTGACATTTTTGCTTGCCTTGAAGTCCTGTGTATATATTTATTTTGAAAATGTAAGTTCTGTCATACCTAACTAACAAACAAGCTAGGAAGTACAAATTTCCTTTTAAAGTTAACTGGAAGTTGAAATTTGTAAGCCAATACTTTTGAATTTCAAGGATATATTTACTCACCGAAAGTGTACTTATCTTTACCATAAGATATCAAGAGTTGCACATAATGACCTTTTTGTCAATTATTCTGCTTGATTGATTTTGTTGCTGATGTATACATTAAAAAAAATGTTTTTGCTGTTAAAACAGATAAAACAAATAACATGTAACTGATGTTTTACACAAATCAAATGTAAATTTTAAAATGAATCGTGCAGAAATAGGAATACAATGTGGAAATTGAATCTAGTTGGTTAAGGGCAGAAATCAATGGAGAGCTTTTGTGAATGCGGCATTGAACCTTCGACTTCTACAGTCCATAGAATTTTAAAATGTAAATTTTATGGTATTACATCTCACGAGAGATTAAGACCAATCAGAAATATTTGAATTGAGTGATGTATTATCAGCACACAATGGGTTCTATTACATTATATTAGACTCATCAGACTGAAAATTGTTTCCCTTCTTTCAGACAGCTCTTCAGTTGTTTAATGATACTGGCTCAAATACACTTACAAACAACAGGACCAACACAGAACCGCATAAGAAAGTTGTTTTAAATGAAAACGTATCGAATGCCTGGGTATGGAATATAAATATATTTTTATTTTTAATCTTTTTGTTAGTGTATTTAACAAAAAAAGAAAGAAAGAAAAAGAAAAAAAGAAATAATTCTAGTAAAATCAAAATTGTTGAGCTATTCATATAAATCTCCGTATTATATTAAAATAGTGATTTGATCATACGTATATTTAATTGCATCTTCTTCACGAATATGAATTTGATTTGTTTGTTCAATTCTTTATTGAAGTTTGATATTTATATAGGCTGCTATAGTGGTAAGATAATTATAGTATCAAAGGAGTTAGATAGTTTTAATCAGACGAAATAATCATAATGCCCTTTATAGCAATTTTATATCTCATACTGTTCCGGGGATATGATATTAATAGGTAAGGTTTGCAACACTGCATAAAAGTATTCAAATTACAACTTTGTTCAAAATAAGAGACGAATTGACACTAGATTAAGATGTGTTATTCTGTTACCACATCATGAGTATTCCACTAAGGCGTCTTCTATAATTTTCCTTCTCTAATGAAAAAGAGTTAGGGATATAGGGGGACACTTCAGCGGAATAATTCGCTATGTGGCAACAAGGTAACAATATTTCTCTAAATGTCAATTTGTTTCTTATTTTGAACAGCGTATACCAAATTCTATCCTATAATGTTATACGTTGATGCAAAAGAAAGTAACGATCATTTCACAATTCTCTACAAAATTCGTTATTTAAGCAGTGTTGCAAACTACCAATTTTTGTCATATCTTTGGTACGGTTTGAAATTTCAAATTGTTCTAAATAAATGCTTGTTTTGTCTGTTGTAAAGCATCTAACTTCTTAGATACAACACAATTTCACAGGATTTATTCGAAATAAAATCCATGTATAAAAATTAACTTTTCAAGTTCTTGTAAATTTGTTGCTATGTATCCGAAATGCATCATATCATGGTTATAGAATTAGATATTAAATTACTTTAGACATGCTCCCCTCCTTCATCTCAGTTGCTTTATTACTGTTGTAGAACCCTCGGAAATTTGAATACTTGTGATACTATAGCCAAGGCGCAAAATTTCAAAATCAAACACACCCGCCAAAATTATGGTCGCCAGTATCTCTCACGTACAAATTATGAGAGCCCCCCACGGCTTTTTGTTTAACAAATAAAGAGATTATATCAGGGCATAAAATTTCAAAACCAGACAATTAGATTCAGGAAAATCAATTTTAAATTGGATAATTCATATACATTTAATTTATTTATTGACTGATTGATTGGCTGAAAAGAGAAAGTAGTTAGGTGACCAGTGGTAACGGTATCTCATGCAAATACTATTTTTTTAATATTTTATGTATTTAATTATTTTACTATTTATTTATTTATTTATTTATCTCTGACATCGTGACGTGATGACTGAACTATATTAGGCGCGAGCTCACCCCCCAGCTGTTCTAGCTTCAAATAGCGAGGGAAACGATCTCTTGCATTGACGCACCAGGAGGCAAACCATTTAGATTGAGGGTGGGAAAAGAGGGGCGAATTGCAACGTTGTGAAGACTTGACGTTCCGTGTTTTCTCTCACTCAGTGACGATTACTTTTGTGCGAAACATAAACTGTGCAACTCTGTGAGTTTAGGCAGAAACCATTTCTACTGAACACTGGTCGCCAACTCTAAATTTCTAATCGCCAATTTCTGCCTACCGGAAATTTTACGCATTGTACTATATCATCCTTAGTCGGCAACACTGAATAGAAAATGTGTTTTTTTACATGTAAATTGGAAATATATAACTTGATGTAATACCTTTGAAAAATGAAACTGTGTATTGAGATGGCAACACTGTTAATCTTGTGATCTCGAGTATGTCAAAGTTTTTCCGCCTTCTGAGCATTTGCTTGCTACAAATTTTCAGCTATTTCTATAAAATAATTTCGAAGTTACGAGGAGAGATCACTTTAAGTGTTCATCTTGTGTATGGTACCTAGGTAGATTATTGTTTGATATATCTGGCTGCGGTGGTTCAGTGGTAGAGCGTTCACTTCTTGTGCATGGGATCCCTGGTTCAATCTCAGCTCGCACCAAGTGAACTTTTGGTGGACAAACACTGTGTGCGTGGGTTTTCTCGGGGTTGTCTTGTTTCCTCACACTTTCACCATTTCATTCATTTTTCATTCATCACCGTCTCCTTTAGTCCACGGCATTACCGCGGGACGTAAAATCTAAAAGGTTTCATTTCATTTCATTTTGTTGAGTGCATTTTCTAATATTGCTTCTCCAGGTGTATTTGTAAAGTGAGGAGTTCGTTGAATTTCACGTGTGAATCTGAGGAAGGCTATGTTATATAGCCGAAACTGTAACATAAATATATAATCTTAAAATATATATACTGCTTTGGACAGTTGGAGTTTTACTAGTAATCTTGAATGATACGGAAACCTTAACAAAATAAAACAGGTCTTTTTTTTTTTTCAATAGCAAAGTTACTTTGTATATTGTTGCTGAAGGGGCAAAGGGTTATATTGATTTTTATAATTTTAGAGGAGAGTTAGGGTCTATATAAAATGTATAGTTTAACTTTATACCGTACTGCTCATTTCAAGATACGGCATTTTCAGAAAGTTCAAATCTCCGTTAATATAAAGAATTTAGCTATGAATTTCTTATGGTTGATAGAGCAGGTTAATAAGGATGACTGGTGGTCATAACTCAAAATTGCATTCGTGAATTACGTCACTTTGCACTTCACCGACTATATGATGTGTGGACCTATAGTTTAAGGTGAAATCCGAACCACTATAATGCGTTTAAGGTTCTTTCACCGGGAATAGAACCCTGCATCAAAAGTGTGTGCGTAGGCACTAGACTACGAGGAGGGATCAGGAAGTTCGTGAAAAATTAATTTCCAGGATAAAAAATAATTTGAAGAAATAAAATATATTGTTATTATTATTATCATTTGAAAAGCAAAATACTTAAAAAAAAAAAAAAAAACGTAAACCGTGAAGCATGAAGTAATTCTGGCAAGGTATCCTTCAATAACCAAGTTTACATCACAAATGTTGTGGCAAGAATTCTACGGAGTTCTAACCGAGCATGAAAGCAAAGACGAAGAAAAAGAGAGATTCACGTGTTTAGAACCAGAGTATAATGAGACAAATGAAGTGCAAACGTTTTGAACTTGGGACGAATAACTGCCAAGGTCTTGTGACCACTTGAATATTGTCACCCGATACAATCCTTGGGCTTCCCCAATGGTCCGTAACCACCGCCACTTCATTCAATTGTAGGAAAAACTGCGCGAAAGGCAAGCTTTGGTACGGACATCTAGGAAAATTTATGCAAAGTATAAAAATTTATGATATCATGCACTTATTTACTATACTTAATGATAAACATAATACTGGTGGCGCCATGCAAGTAGAAGTGACCAAAGGATTTTTTCAGTTGATTTAATTTCGGGTAAATTTACCCAATTCCTCTTGACCGATTTCAACCCCTGCTCATTAAGCTCTGTTAATTATTTAAGAAAACTCAAAGTCAGGAACGGTCGAAGGATTTTTTCAAAAGCAGAGAGGAGGGGAGGAAGAGCGATGCATAAATGAAGTCGGGAATACATACGCATCTTGATGCACGGGGCCCACGGGGGCTCAGCGGTAGAGCGTTCACTTCTGGTGCATGGGGTCCCTTCTTAGATCCCAGCGCGCGACAAGTGAACTTTCTGGTGGACACAGGGTACTTGGGTTTCCTCGAGGTTATTCCGTTTCTCCCACTTCATTCATTCCAACATTTCCTTCATTTCTTATCATCACCTCTCCTTTAGCCTAAGCGGCATAATGTGGGACGTAAAACTTCAAGATTTCACCTTGATGCACATATGCGCATAAAACTTCATGTATAAGAACATTTATTTACATACATTACATACATTATTAACTACAGTAAATGTAGTACACTACTACAGTACTTAATATAATGTTTTTTCACATGTATTTCAAAGAATTGACTCCCACTTTGAAGATCCAGAGATGGACAATTGGACACCTTTGCTCAACTCTGCAGGTGGAATGTCACTGTGAAGCGTGTTTCTTTTTAAACAATAAAGTGAATTAATTATTTCTTTCCGATTTCAAATCCCAAAAAATGAAGATACACTAGACTCTCGCTAATCGGGCCCTCAGTAGTCCGGCCTCTCAGTAATCCGGCGCACATCCAACCAAAAACACATGCACAATGAATTATTGAGCGCATGCGCAACAATGCTTAGTTAAACAATGCTTTATATATTGTACGTAATCGAAATTGTGCGACAGTTAAAAATTAGGGACATGTTTTATAGTGAGTGATACTACTCAAGGACTAAGTTTTCTTTGAAAATTAATGTATATTTGGATTTAATATAGTATATCCTCTATGTTTTAAAATTATATCCTTCGATTTAATAAAGTAATATCCCCTGTTTTCAAAATAAATTTAAGTAAAACAAGATAAATAAATAAATCAAATAAATGTCTGACACTCAATAATCCGACACTTCCGCTAATTCGGTACCCATATGTGACAGGAATGGTCGGATTAGCGAGAGTTAGTGTAATTTGTAGGCGTAAAGGAATATATACATCATATCTTTTCAGCAAAAAATTGCATTATGTATGTTGTATGGGAAATCTTTCAAATTTTACTCTCTATTCTTTAGAATGTTTTTAACCACAAGCCATAGAAATATTTCCAAAGCCTCAACGAAAAGACACACAAAGATTCAATAAAATTAGATAAATTTTCATGATACAGGCAGACAGCTAGTAGAATTATATAAGCGTTTTATTACAACGATAATGTATATTTGTTATGTACTTTTAAGTATTATTTTTATTTACGGGTAAAATGAGCTATTTAAAAGGCACAATGTATCAAAAGAAGAAGAAATTACACAAAGAAATAATTTAAATATTTTGTATTATATTTAGATTTTTCTTGTTGTCGTTGCTATGACGATTTGTTTATCTGTTTAATGTCGTTGCTATGGTAACAAAAGGAATATAGATATAACGAAGAACCATCTTGTGTACTCCGAATGTATAATATTTTAATGTGGCGAACGAGATATAAGTTGAAACATAATAATATATATTTGAAGTGCGTAACTGTGTTGAGTTAGTCTAGAGAATCTTGTGCATTGCATAAACATTTAGAATCAGGGAATATGTAACGTAGCTGACGAAAGAATTAACGTTACATTCTTTTCTTTTCTTTTTTTTAACCATACATCAGCAGAAAATTGTATCACATTCCATAATTCTCATGTACAATTTTTGATTTAAATTCAATATGGCGGCATTCAAGATGGCATCTGAGATCCTCATGAGTTCTACAATTAGTATTGTCCATACAGTAATGGGGTAAGATCTAAGACTTGGGTGAACTAATATTGCCTATGAGACTCGAGAAATAATGGGAAGATTATACAAATAATGGGAATATTATACAAGAATATTTCTTCATCTCGTCTCTTGATTAACATTACTTGCAAGTTTTCTCGTCTCTCTCATATCATACTCATAGCCTTTAATTTTATATTTACCACACCGTGACAAATTTATTTGGGTGTCTTCACACTGCCATTAATGAAACAAACTTTGATATTATGCAGAAAAAAACTTACCATAATTTCGTTACGACTAAAGATAGAGCAAAAGTAACCAAACTGATGTCATGATTAGTGCAATTCTGATTGGGAATATATGCGTATTTACATGAAGATACTAAATAAAATGATACAGCAGCCTTCGAGTGCTTACACATAGTGAATGTATTACGGATTTTAAAAAGAATTTCGGGACTTGATCAGTTAATGAAAATAACACTAGTAAGGAAAGGGTTGTTTAGTAAAGTCAATGCATTGACTTCATTACTGAGTAGCAGTTAAGTGATGGATATTAGATACTTTCTTGTATAATCTTGCCATATTAGTTAATACTATACCTTTGTCCTTAAATGTTGAAATACAAATATTAATACAACTATAATTGGTAACAAATGAATAGATAAAAATAGTAAATCTTTTTAAGAAACTTTAGGTTTTTCTTTTCTTAGTTTGTTCGTTTTATTAGCAATGTCGTACAAACTTGAAACAAACAAACAAACAAAATTCAACTGTTTCCCTACCAAGTGTCGAAGATAGTTTCCGCTGTACCAACGTGAGTCTTATTGTACAGGGTGCGGCACGTAAAACCGGCCCGTCGTAATATTCTGGTATATTGTGTTTTTGGCAACACTTAAATAACCTACCTTCCTACCAAGAGATGGCGTGTCGAGGTCGGGTCGATTTACGTGACCTGCAGCAGTCACGTGCAGCCGCAGCCAGTGAAACTTGTCGAAACCAGTTGAGAAAAAGGCCTCGTTGTGTTAAGCCGGGTGAGTGTCGGTGTGTGATAATGCCGTATTCGATACCCGAGCGTGTTGCCATTGTTGAAGGGTTCATTCTCATTGGATCTTTTGTGAAAACAAGGAATTTGTTTCAGGAGAAATTTTCAGAACGTTCTGTGCCAGCAAAAAGCACCATTCAGGAATTGATTGAAAAAATGGAGGCGTACAGGATCGGTTCAAAATGCTCCCAGGAACAGACGACCATCTGTCTGCACACCTGAATTAAAGATGCAGGTGGAGGAGATAATGACAAGAAGTCCTCGAAAGTCAACCAGGAGATTGAGTCAACAGGTTCATGCGAGTGAGAGAAGTTGCAGACGTGTTTTAAGGGGACTGAAGTTAAAACCGTGCCGGATGAGTGTTGTGCAAGAACTGAAGGAGCCTGACCTGCAGAAGAGGGTGCATTTCTGTTCATGGCTGTTGAGCAATGTTGCCAGTAGTTTCTTGGATCCACTAATGCTCATCATGAGTGACGATGCGTGGTTCCACCTGTCTGGGTACGTAAATTCCCAAAACAACCGGTATTGGTCGACAGAAAATTCACACGCAATTCACCAGGTACCCTTGCATGATGAGAAGATTGGTGTTTGGTGTGCCATTTCCGCCACACGCGTTATTGGGCCCATATTCTTTGAGACGACAGTGAACAGTGACGTGTATATGGGAATCCTGGAGGAGTTTTATACACACTTGACCGAAGAGGAGCGTCAGTTATGTTACTTTCAGCAGGACGGTGCAACATGCCACACATCAGCTGCATCATTGTCCCTTGTGCATGAGATGTTTACACCAGAGAGGACAATCAGCAAAGGCTTGTGGCCTCCTCGGTCACCAGAGTTGTCCACGTGTGACTTTTACTTATGGGGACTGTTAAAGAGAAGAGTATAGGAAACAAATCCACACACAATTGAAGAACTCAATACCAGGATCCAGGATGTCACCAATAGCATTACAACACAAGAACTGACAAGGGTATATATGAATCTCCTCAATCGTGCTCACATGTGTGTTGAAGTGGGCGGCTTTCAGCACCTGCTGTGAAGGCTGCTGTGAAGGTGAGTAATCATATTCAATACATTACATTTCATTTATGTGTTGTAGTTAATCATATTCAATACATTACATTTCATTTTATGTGCTCACTTTACTGGCCGGTTTTACGTGCCGCACCCTGTACAAATGAATGACGTATAAACGTGGTGGGCATTTTTTTAAGCACACGAATAACAAATAGAAATTCAATTGCAAATTTTGAGTAGTTAAAATCGACATGCAGCATTTTCCGTAATCACTAGTTCCAAGGTATTTTATAGCGTAATAATAATAATAATAATAATAATAATAATAATAATAATAATAATAATAATAATAATAATAATAATAATAATAATAATAATAATAATAATAATAATAACTGGATATTTCCAGTACTCGAAGAGGTAAATGTTCTTAAAAAGTGAACAAACATGCTAAAGATTGAAAACAAAATTATACATCGTCAGTTACTACCGACACAAAACTATGAAGTGTATAAGGAGAAACGAAGTACAGCTAAAACAGTAACCCGGGGCATAAATAGTGATTCCTATCTTCTTGCAATGATTTTTTTTTTTTTTTTTTTTTGTAGATAACATCAATAAATATAGGTTAGTGTTTCAGCTTCAAATTTTCTTTACTAGTGATTCTAAAGATCAGAAAACATTTTTATAAGTGAAAGTAATAGGAAACAGTTGCAGAGCACTATACAGAATATAGTGAACACTAAAATGGTGGAAGGAAGGAAAACAAATACCATTCTTAAAGCTCTCTTTTTTTTTTTTTTTTTTTTTTTTTTTTTTTTTTTTTTTTTGTTAAGAAAAAGGACAAGAAAACACTTGTATTGTTTGTGATAAGATTTCGGACTCGAAGTTACCTGTGAATACCTGGTGAACTTATGATTTAAACATGCTTAATTAAAAGGTCAAATCTATATAGATAAAAATTAAAGTGATTATGTTCGTAACTTAATAACTCTTGAACCATCCGACCGATTTCGAAGAAATTTTCAACATAGATAAGGTTCGGACCTAGGATGGTTTTCATCGTTTCACTTTGACGCTGTAACTCAGGGGAGGGGGAGAAATAGAAAAAAATGATCGATATTAGTGTCAAATTTATAGTTTTTGTGGTCGCTGAGACGAAGAGTGACACTTCCGATGCCTTGTCCAAAATGAACCGTATTCTCCCGTGCGAAGAAAAAGTATCCTGCTAGCTGTTTATATTTTTAACTTTTCTTAGTTTACTTACCAATTAGCCTGCGGTTACACAAATAAAATATTAAAGCTCAAATATAAGTATGGTTAATGATAATGTACTTCCGTGTGGGTTAGCGGTAAAGTTGTTGCACTGTCCTAACAGTAAATCAACAGTAATAAGTAAATTGAAACAATACCGTTTAAATTTCAATTACGCCATCTGTGTTGTAGAAGTATATTACTGTACAAGTACACGAATGTTAGGTATAACACGCAAATTTAGATATGATTATTACTTTAGTCCTATTTTGAATTAGTTCAATTGAAACAATGCAGTTTTTAAGTTGTGATTAAATTGTCACAATAGTTTTCAATCAGCAAATTACGTTCAAAACATGTGTTGGCATTAGTGATGGGCAGTGAGAATATTCCCGGTGGGAAGGAATTTAAAAATGGGAATATTCCCGGTTTTTTCCCTGGCTATAAATTCCCGGGAAGGAATTTATTTTCATTTCTCTATTTTATCTTCCAAATTATAAGAACCATATGACTAATTACTTTATTTTAATATATTATGATTTACTTCTGGGTTTTAAAGAATTTGGAGGTTAAAAAATTTAATATTATTTGACGGTACTTTATATAACTAATAATATGAGTTTTTAAGTCCCATTTCCATTTGAACTAAAAAGTAAGGTAATTGTTTAGTATTGAGGAGCCAAAACTAGCAAAAAGTAGGATGATTTACGGAAGAAATGAGTTGATAGTGATGTTAAAGTAGTCAAGAAAGTATCGAACACATTTTTTTTAGGGCAGTAGGGGATTTATGCAAAACGGAAAGGTATGTGAAAATAATTTCTCTGAGAAAAGAAAGTGAATTGTTGTTAACGAAGATAGAAAACAACGTGCCATGCGGGGCTCTAACCCGCCTTCATTCGCTAAAGCTCGCTCTGCAATGCTGTCTGAATTTAATTTTGGTAACGTAATTTAATGTATGAAACCATAAAACAACCGCATCGGAATAGAATATCGCAAAATAGTAGGTGCAAAAGCTGGCCCCCAATGCTAAAGAACAGCCAAAATTAGCAAAGTACTAATTTACAAATGATGAAAAGGAAACATTTTGTAAAGTAATTTAGAATTATGCAGAAATAGAGATGAAGTACTATTAATAAATCCTGAACCACCATTAGTAATAGACGTCGGTCTGTCTTCTCTCTCTGGTTCGAATTTCTGAAGAGGTACTCGGACTTCTTTTACATGTGAATTAACGTCTGTATGCGCAAATGTTGATAAATTGGTGAGACATGTATCTTCTAGCATTTACCCAATCTAATTGGTTTATAACATTTGTAAATTTAATGTGTTTATAATATCAGTAATAGAGTCAAGTTGAGCAAATCCATTTACATATAAATTTAAACTGTTTAGTGGTTTAAAAGTATTAGGTCTTACTATATATTTTTCACACATATTTAATTGATCACTAGTTGGCATTATGTAGGCAGGCAGCGGAGTGGCGACAGTTAACTATAGTGAACTAGCGTTACAGACACACTCAAATATTTCCCTCGTATAACGAGGATTTTAGGGATCGTGATCATAAAAAAGTAAATAATGAAAACATAATTAGAAGTTATTTACAAGTAGTATGTGTGTCACTATTAGAGGAAATCGAATAATAATAGATATACTACAATCTGCTACTAATCTGTTCATATTTTTCTCACATAGTACACAAATTAATTAAAAAAAACTATCCCAGCAGAATAAAAAGTATCAACTGCATCAGATTGGCAATGAACGACATGCATTTTAATGCTATTAAAATTACACATTTTCTTATATTTTTCTCGAAAACTACGCATGAGCATCTACCCACAAGGACGTCATTTTGTTCATATCAAAGTGACCTATCGAACGATATATGTCTTTCATAAGTAAACAATGTTAAAGCTTAAGAACAGGCTATAATTTTGGGCTATGTCGCATTAACCAAACTGTATATGTCGTCTTCCTATTTACACAATGAAATGCTTGTTTAGGATGGAGGCGTGATTATTGTACGTTATATATTTTTAAGTTTGCAACAGGGGTAAAAGTGGATCTGAAAAGGTAGGGAGACGGTAAGTAGGAACATGACGTTACGTCGTCGCCTTACCTATCTTTGCCCATTGTAATTTTTTAGGAACTGCGGGGACGCCGTACATATTTTTGGAGGTGAGGGGGCGGCGTTCTCTGGGGTTACCCACACTTTTACCCCGTGGTTTGCTATATATATATATATATAGGGTGTTTCAAAACAACACCGACAATGTTTGGGAGGTGATTCCTGACATCAAAATAAGCCAAAAAGTATAGATCATCGGAGTTATAGGCTCCCGAAAACATGAAAAAATGAACTTTAAAGGTCCATAGCTCCAAAACTGGTCAAGACTTCACTTAGGAACTAGTATATGCCCTATCCAAATATCTATGTTTCAGAATCCTGACATACTCGCGCAACAATTTTTATAGGGGTAGCTGGTGAGTACTTCAAATCTTATGACCGTAGATAAACTCCCTCTATAAAAATTGTTGCATGAGTACCGCAAGATTCTGAAACAGGGATTTTTGGATAGGGCACGTATTAGTTCCTAAGTGAAGTCATGACCCGACAACGCTAGGTCTCATAGTTTTGGAACTATGGACCTTTAAATTTCATTTTTTCATGTTTTCGGGAGCCTATAACCCGAAAGGAAGCATTTTTGCACATAGGACGGTCTATATTTTTTGTCTTATTTTGATGTCAGGAATCACCTCACAAACGTTGTCGGCGTTGTTTTGAAACACCCTGTATATATAAAATTAGGCACGAGAAGTTACACTTACTCATATAAATTTGTCCAGTTCAATGAAATGTTACCAATTGTTATGTTTCTTCTTTTGTCTTCTTCTTTTTTGTTAAATGCTAATATTATTCTTTAATGTCCAGTACTACTGTGCGATGCTTTCATGAATACGACCCGCTCGGAAGAGTAATACTCCCAGAAGTACGTTTTATTCGCGCGCTACCCTAGTCAGCTGTTTTAAGTTGGTCACATAATTTATATCATGGGGGTCAAGGTAGAACAGAACGAGCCTTGTGGGGCTTCTAAACCGTTACTACTACTCCCCCTACTCCTACTATTACTCCTCCTACTACTGCTACTACTACTGCTACTACTACTACTTCTTCTTATCTACATAAAATTAAGTAAATCACTTTTTTGACTATTATTTTCATCTTATTTTAATGAAAAAAGTGTTATGAAAATTTAAAAAAAATAAAAAAAAACTTTCCTTGCGCTGGGTTTGAACTCACGCTGAAAGTGTTTTCTGTCAAACTCGGTCACGAGGGCCGACAGCAAGAAGCGTTTGATTTCTTGCTATATGAAGGCTACGTGGCAAGAAACGGATAACGCCAACCAATCAGAATCGTGTATTTCGTTCCTAATTCCAGGAGCATTACTCTCCCGAGCTAGTCCTTCATAAATGTGAGATTTTCTCGTATTAAATGTATCAAGTAGTTAGGAAGTTCCATTTTGCCATTACCTAAAAAATAAATTTTGCTTCTTAGAAGCTCTCTTCATTCTTTGGACACTTAATCGATTACAGAAAAATGTTTCTCGACAGATATAACCTAAGGTTTTTATTCTATGATGATCAACTGTAAAACCATAAGTATCTGATTTTTTTCCACTTCTGGTTTGAATAAAATATTCAGAGAGAAGATTGTACCAATTCTTGGAATGTTAATGGATATCAAAGAAAATCATTCTCGTTACCTCTTATCGTTTTTGCCCTATACCCTATCTATAATTATTGAAACCGAACGTAGTACTAGATATATACCATTTCCGATTTTAGTAAAGAGTACTGGATAGACATAAAATGTATTCTTGAAACACTTAATTGATTACTGAACACCGTCTCCCGCTACAAATTTTGGTTGTTATTCTATGGCGATCAGTGTTAAAACAGGAAATTGTTGATTTTTTGCCATTTTGATTTGAATACGAGTTAAGAAAGATCGTCATACCTATTCTTAGAACGCCAATTTGTTTCCAAAAAACACTTCTCGCTGTATGTTATCGTTTCTGATCTCTCTATATATATTATTGAAACCGGTGGACCAGGGGCGGATCCAGGACTGACTTCTGGTGGGGGGCGGTGGGTTGTCATACTGCTACTTCTAAGGGCTCCGAACTTTGGGATGGGTTTTATTTATATATATAAAATAAAGAAGTTTCCTCTTCTGGGGGGGGCCGATTGCCCCGATCGCCCCCCTGGATCTGCCCCTGTTGTGGACAGTTAAGGATTGAGATAAAATATATTCTTGCGATGCTTCATCGATTGCAGAAAACCACTTTTATCTATCTGTAATTATTTTTACTCTATCGCGATCACTGTTAAAAACGAAGTAGTTCATTATCTTCCACTTCCAGTTTTAACAGAGATATTAAAGTGAAAATTGAATACATTCTTCGAACGCTTACTGGTTTGCAGAAAACCGTTTCTTGTTATCTGTTACCAAACTTACTCTGTAACGATCAACGTTAAAACCGAAAATGGTTGATTTCTGCCACTTCCTGTTCTAGTAGAGAGAGTAGAGTAAAGATGGGCACGTGGGTTTTTGGGTGTCCTCCCATCTTGCCTAATCCCATCTCGCCTAAAATGGCGGTAAGATGCAAGGAGGGAATTTCTGGTCTAAGAAGGGAATTCCTGTACTAACAGTTTAACAACTAACACTAAGAAATTGTGAAATCATACGCACATTTCAGAAAAGAAATACTCTATGTACGGTGTATTAATTTTTCGTACGTAAGAAAATCAATAACGTAGTTTCAGTATGCAAAGTATTTCAATCAATATTCAAAATCTCTGTTTTCTATTCTGTTAACTTCCCACCGCGTATACTCTGCAAGTCAGTCACAGCCATGTTTAAAATAATCTCAAGAAAAGTATATGCTACCTTCATATATCAGCAGCACAATCCATTAAAAGTATACAGCGTGTTTCAAAACAACACCAACAATGTTCGGGAGCTGATTCCTGACACTAAGATAAGACAAATGTATAGGCCAACCTGGGTGCACAAGTGCTTCCTTTTGGCATTATGACCAGTCGAAAATCTGTTGGTAAACTTAAAAACAGCCATAACTCGAGAGCAAAATATCGGATCGAAGTCTTGTGAAAGGAAAAGTTCATTATTTTTAGTCGTAGATTCCATGAATGCACAATTCAATGTGGTGCAATAATGAACAAAAATTGTGCTACATTGTCCAAGTTAGAAGTACACTGTTAAAATTCATAAAAAAGAAGAGTTACACATGTTTGATTAATCTAGTTTGCTTCCGAGCAGAATACATTTCCGAGCAGAACTGCCCCTCTGATAGACATTTCTCTGAGTGTATGATTTACCGTTTTTGGAAAGTTCAGAAATATTTGCATGTTGCATGGGAGAGCACAGCTTCGTAAATGTAATTATTAAGCCATTGGATATATGTAAATGTTAAAAATAATAACAATCCTGATTAAAATTCGTTGGGTCAGTATGTTATCCACTGGTGAGCAATGGACAAAATTTACTTATAGGAATGGATTTTCAGCTTCAATAAACCATGGATTTTGTTATGTATTACATTTATCTAGACGTTTTGAGTCCAGTCATCCTGATAGATATCGGAAAATAAAAGAAATCTTGCTGAAGAAAGAAAAAAAAACTAACAAACAAACTGAAACTAAGAAAGACATTTTGTTTGAAGACGTGAAGAACATAGTCGTGAAAATTCCTGGTTATTCGAAATGCAACGCAGATAGCATAACCTAATGGCTACATGCGATTAAAGAGGCTGGGATTTCAAATTTTTGAGTGAAGATGAAATTGTTCATAACGTTGTGCTCGACTCTCAAGACGAGGTTTCAACTAAACCAGAAAATGAAGTTGCTGCGAGTGAGGTATTAGTTTGTTCTGATATTCCGTTCAAGTGGACGGAACGCAGTCTGACTAAGTCACTTTTCATGTACAGCTTCTTTCCGTCAAGTTATTGCGTCATATGGCAGTGTTTACAACAAACAACAACAACAACAACAACAAGAAAAAGTGACGTGTTCAATAAACACCTCTAAATCTCTAGGGGCTTTATTACGTACAGGTTTCCGGTAACGCAACATGTAATTTGCTTTTTATTTAGCCATAATCGCTATTGCACTTAGGCTATATTTAGCCTAAGACTTTGTTCCAGGCTTTGTTTTAGCTCCCTCACGGTTAAGCATTTAGTGAACGCGCTTTTGGCGTGGGAGATCCGGGTTCGCTTCCCGGAGAGAGCTTATGTGGTTCGGATTCCACGTTAAGTTGTAGGTCCACGTCTCACATAGCATCGCTGCTGAAAAGAACATTAAACTGAAAATAAACTCCAGGATTTGCGTTGCGATGCAGTACGCAAATTTTGCATTGGTACAAAATGAGGCCATAGAAGTACAGTACTACTGTATTGTGCTATTTTAAACCGTATGTTTTAAAATTGATATTATTTTCAATACAGTACATTAGGTCCAACTTTTTATTGAACAAAAACAATTTTAGGTGAATTTTTATTTCGCAATGTAAGTTTTTTAAAAAATTTATTATTGCAATTATTCCCATTTCTGCATATTTAGATTAAGTTCAGAATAAATTAATCCGGGTAACTGGACGAGTTTCATCCTACTTCATCGCTGTTCTAGTAGCTAGTGCGCTATCTTTTGATGTAGGTGGCACTGAGTTCGATTCACGACGTGAGAACATTGAAAATTAAACATATTATGATGGTTTGAGTTCTATCTTAAACTGTAGAGCCATATCTTATGTAGCATTGGTGTTGAAAAGGACTCTAAGTTTCAATCCAACCATCAATTATTTTCATTTAATAAAGCAAATGATTTCTTAAGAGCTCATGATTTATCGGCAAAGAACGTTATCTAAAAAGCTCACTCGTCTTCCTAAACGAATTTAAGCACGTGTCGAATTCAACAGCAGAGAAATAATCTTCTCCAGGGTCAAATTACGCAATCGGCGACAAAACTATTCACAGATAGTTAGTTACTGTACTTATCTCAATTACTAATACAAACCTGAGGAAGCTAGTAGCTAATGATTACAGGTCTCTAATTATAACATAATACTTTAATACATTTTGAAAAGAAATACCGTTAATGTCATTGCGACAGGCTTAGAAGAACTAACTGTAGGGTAAAGACGACCAAAAAAAGATTCTTTTAGTCAATTGTTTTACATATCCCGTAAGAAAGTAACGTTCTGTGGATAGATTGTTAAATCGATAATCTTAACCAATGTGCTATTTAAAGGTTTCTTTCAGTGTGTTACTAGAAGTTTGTTTTTCAAGGAAAACGCTCATATTTAAGATGTGGAAATATTAGAAGTTATTTTGAAGTTGTTTTTGTTAATGTTATTTTTAAAGGAGTAGTCGCTATTTGTTATAGATCCAGGTAAGTTAACCTTTATTTTTCGAGATATTATACGTTGTACGTAAAATGTACTGATTTCTGAAATTTTGGTTAATTTAAAGCACCTCTGAAAATATTGTAGAAGCTTGATAACGCAGGTTACTTAACTATTATTGACAATATTAACAAACATCATGATGCTGCCTATGACTCAGGAAGGACTCTCATATGTCTGATGTGCTTTTGTATTTTGCATCTCTATGAAATTGCAACACCGAAGTTATAAGGGACGGATATCCAAAACACGATCAAAGCTAAACCCTCTTTGTTTCGGTAGTGACAAGTTCGTATGCTTTCGGGTTCGATTTACGGTGCGCGCATCCTTTGTGTACATGCTTTTGGGTTCGATTTCCGGTGTGAGAGCATTGAACGCATTCCGGTGTGATTCGGTCCATAGTAAGCTTCAGTTTCACATCTCACATGGCCTCCCTTTTCAAAAGGGACATTCAACTCCAACAAACACACAAACAAACAAACGATCTGAGCTTGAACCCGGATCATCGGTCAGATGCTTTATTGTGATTGGGTAATGACGTATTTAGCACAACAGCACAACACAATCAAACTATTTCTGGACTTCCGATTATACTATTTTCTATGTTTTGCTACTCCTCAATTCAAATACGAGCTTTCTAACTATGCTAAGGGAGGAGGCGGTACTTCAATGGTAAAGCCCTCATCTCTAGCGCGTGGGATTTCTGGTTCGATCTCAGCTCACGGCAAGTGGGCTTCGTAGGTGGACAAACACCATGTGCGTGTGTTTCCTCGAGATTCTTCCGTTTCTTTTCACTTCCTTCATCCCACCATTTCATTAATTCTCATCATCACTGTCTCCTTTAGCTTACATGACAAAACCATGTGACGTAAAACTGAAAGATTTCGTTTCGTGTGATGGGTCAACATTAAAACTATTCTTCAACTCCAGTACTGTCATTTCAAGTTTTGCTTCGACGTTCCATGTTTATATCGGCTATGCTAAACGAGATGGTGATGATGAGAAATGGATGGAATGGTGGAATCAAGATAGTGGGAGGAAACGGGAGAACCTTAGAAAACCCATGCTCACGGCATTTGTCCAGATATAAGTAGTTTCACGTTTCTTATTAGTATATAATTATACAATTAAACCTCTTTCCCCTGCGGCCACATATGAAGCTTTTGTTCAATTAGAAATCGAATCCAGTACTACAAACATTACTATAAATTTAGCTGAGTGAAAGCTCTTGAATTTTTAAATTATAAAGCAATATATTCTGCAATTTCAATTAGATACAATAGTAAAGATATATACCTAGGACCAAGGGAATGTGGCTTCAAATATTCAGGATTATATGTAAAAGAGTTCAGTAAACGGTAGGACGGTGACTCTCAACCGATGTGTAGCGCAGTTCCATAGGGTGTGTTGCGAAATTTTGGAATTTAAAAACATTTAATTAAAATCAATTTTGAAACAAACTGTACCACTCATTGCCACTAATGGCAGTAACAATCGTTAATACCACATAGTCATTACTTTATAAAAACATAATGCCTTATGCAGAGTCGTTTTGACGTATGATTAGCGTCATACTAAAAGCCTGACTACTGCACAAAACATATGTTAGTCGAACTATTTAGTATGGCACTAATAACGCATCAGAACGACTCTGCATAAGGCCATCTGCTTTTAATGGGATTGTCTCCTTTTCCAGAAAGTCTTTTGGTGTCCCGAGAAAAATGGAAACGGAACGCTAAATATTCCCTTTTTAAATATAAACGTCTCGTAGTTACGGCTTTTGGCTCGTAATTACATAGCATAATAACGAAGTCCCATTTTGAACACATTTTTTGTATGGACTTCTATAGTTTATATACATAAAACGCAAAGATTATGCATTCTACAAAAACGTCAGTCATAATACAGTAAAAAATATGGACTTTAAGTGACAATCAATGCCCCTAATCGTGCTTTCGGTTAAATGTTAAAATATAACGTTAAAGTTGGAAAAAGGTTAAATAAATTAAAATTGAATATTTTGTAAGGCTAACTTCCTCACTGGCATGAACAAGGACACAACAATAATTTTACCTATGAGCGTTGTCAAATTATGTCAATTTGCCGAGTGTCCTGTTCTTTTGCTCTCTAAATCTGGTCAACCTAGTATGAGCACAAAAGTTTTGTAGAACAAAACGATATTTTTTTTGGCAGATTTGAGATAAACTAAAAGTCTTAGCAGGTTTCTCCAAAAAAAAAAAAAAAAAAATCAATTGCGTTTGAATATATTTATGAAACTTGTTACTGAAATATAGGACTATGAATAAATCGAAACGAGTGTAAAATCTCACTGTTTCGTTGTAAACTATTTCTTAGTGTTTCGTTCTTATTTTATTCTTCACTAGCTGATATACCCATTCGTCGCATGGAGGCTGTATTTCGAAGTCAACGCCTGTGGGAGTATCACCATTCATTTCAGCGACCATGAAAACTATGGATTTGACACTAATACCCGTCATTTGGATTATTTTCACATGTCTCGGTATCTCCCCGGTGACTCCCGGCGTGCAGCCGAATGGGGTGAATTTGGAAGTTAATGCGATCGGCGTTTCACCATTCATCTTAGCGACTGCGAAAACTATGAATTTGACACTAATATCAGTCATTTTCTACTACTTTTACCTGTCCCGGCCCCCTGAGATCCCTTGGTCCGTGATAAAAATTTGGTAACTCTCGGTCCACTCGTCTGGTTCCCAGGCCGCACACAGACACACAAACAAACTCTATTTTATTTAGATGAGCCTACTATACTGAACAGTTGATTACGTAAGAGTATGCTTGTTTCAGTCTTCGAATTTAAAATTTACATGTAAAATTGAATTATTTATTTTAAATTCCAAATTTCTCACACAAATCAAAATTTTCAAGCTAACGTACCAGTCGTGTGCAGATGAAATGTCAATTTTGACGCCTGTTAGGAAAATAAACCACAACAACATAGCACAGAGATGGATTAAGGTCACACTTCTAACGTTACAAACTCTGAACAAGTCCAGCAAACAGGTTGAAGTATCCAAACAATCAGGAGGCACTGCGCTGTTGAACAGGAATATATGTAAGTGTACCGTGAAGCAGTAATAGAACGGCTTGCCAAGTTCGTGATTCGTTATCCGGAAGTAGTCAGTCCTGTATTCCACCAGACTCAATGATCTAGACAGATCCATGACTCGGAGTGACCCGTTGTCCGGAGACGGTAAACGTCTTCATATATATGGAGTGTATAAATAAGGCTACTAATGTAATGCCAACAAACATGATTCTCTCCTCTCTCTCTCTCTGTTTCTAAAATTTTCTTTCTCTCTTGTGTGCGTGCGTCAAACCATTGCACTGAAAGACAACTACAAGACCTATCAGAGTATAAACGGATGAAAATCACAGAAACGAAAATCTATATGATTTTCTTAAGAATAATCATTAACATTTTATTTGTTACGACGGTTAGGAAACTGGTTGGACCTTGGGCAAAATCCAGGATGGTTTTCAAAACCCATAGAAGATGTTGTTAGGGGTATGGTGTTGATCTATCACGTCTTTCTCCGTCGAGGTTAAACTATCACTGCGGATCATTACATTGCTGAATTCCGTGAAATGTACCCCAACATTGCCCGTAAGTAATGGCAAAAATGTGTAGTTATGGAATAAGACGATTTTGACAAACCAAGTATTGTGGTTTTAATTTTTCTTTTTTAACCTTTGGAAATGATGTATTTGAAGTGGACATTTCATTCACACTAAATTAATAGGATCACAGTCACATGTGTAAGTACTGAGTGTACCACACGGCTACATTGTTAGGGGGTTTGTGTTAAAATGAAATGAAAGTTTTAAGTTTTACGTCCCATGCTTATGCCGGCTACGCTAAAGGAGACGTGATAATGAAAAGTGAATGAAATGGTGAAATGAAGAAAGTGGGAGGACACTGGAGATCCCTGAGACAACACACGCACACGACGCACAGTGGGGCGAAAACGCAAAAAAGCTGGCCAAAATATGATAACTATATTCAAATTGAATGAAATTTAGTATTAAGGAGTTATTGAGGTTGCTGATTACGATTCTGCAATTGACATTGAAAAAAAATGGTGAATTCAAAATGGCGGAATAAAATTTGCAAAAGACGCAAAAGTCGTAGAAATGTTCTCAAAAGTGGCGATAAAGGGGTTATTGAGGTTGCTGATTACGATTCTGCAACAAAAGTTGAAAAAAAAATGGCGGAATAAAATTTGAAAAAGTCGTAGACTTTTATTTTATTACCGGTATTTTTTTTATAATTTTATTTTCATAATTTTTATTATTTTATATTTTATATTATAATTATATAAATGTCAATGTTCCTACATTTGTCTATACATAATGTATACAGATATACTTAACATTACTAAATTAATAAATTTTCTGTTTCTTCTTACAAAAACGTGCACCAAAGTCAGATTGGCACGTTTTGGCAGCTACGTTTTTGTCTACAGCACTAATTAATATTCAGACTACCATTCTACAAAATATTAACGTGGTGCACGAGGGTGCACATAATGTTTTCAACGCTTTAAGTTAATAAAATATATAAACAATGTGAAAATTTTGCCTGACTTGCGATTCAAATTATAAATTATTACATCATTATTATTAATTTTTCACTTCATAAACTTATTCTACTTACCAGTACGATATAGGAAAACTTTACAGATTTAAAAACTATGAACGCATTCGAAAGTTACAACCGTTTCAAAGGACGCGTCACAATTCTTCTATTGTTCTCTACGCATTTGACCTAGTGGCTCAGGTAGTCAGAATAAAGTAAAAACCCTATTCTATTTATGAATTTGGGCTCTTCTAACATCACTCTAGCCAACTACATAAAGAAATTCCTGTAGGCCTATTACTAACTTTCGTTTTTTTTTTTTTTTTTTTTTTTACTTTTGGCCAGCTTTTTGCGTTTTTGCCCCACTGTGCGACGTTTCTCCACCACAAAGTCCACTTTGCGCGAGCTGGGATTGATCCTAGGATCCCATGCACTAGGGGTAAACGCTCTATCACAACCATCGCGGAACGCGGGGTCTGAGGGAGAAGTCTGAATGGTGGTGCGTAAGAAGGACAATACAAACAACGAAAATCGTTAACTTCCGGAGACAAATTGTGAACGCCGGATAGGTAACCCTCCTTTTTTATATAGTTGATTGGTCATATAAATCTTTTTCAAAGGCCATATTCTCGCAGCTGTTCTAAGGCAATTTTCTTAATTTGACTTTATTAAAAATCTGGCAAAGACGACTCCGGTATTTGATTTAATTTCATCTATGGATAAGAACATAGGGATTTCCAACACGTGAGTCACAAAGCGTCATTAAATTGTTCCGCAATTACCCAATTTCGAGATCATTTCTTTTGTACTGGTTCATGCGCATGTTTTCAGGTATCGTGTGCCACCAGAAGCAGGTAAAAAATGAGAAAAAGTAATTCTGTTCTGTTTAAAGATAATTCCTTTTGAATTGTATTGTTCTTGTTTCCGTGGCATTTTGCAAAGAGGTTAGCCGTTAAGATGTTAACGGATTAACTTCATTAACCCTTTCCGGATCCTGGCTTTTTGGGCTATTTTTTAGACTTTCAGTCAAGCAGCTACTGTATCGACACTATTTATCCTAGGATCATGGTTCATACCTCATTCTCTTCAGAATAGAGCTGGCTTTCAAATGGTACCACTTGGATGCTCATACCATATATCAGACGCGGGAAAAAAAATGTCAAAGTGAAAGTTTCGGAGGGAACTTTTTTCTCGAACTTTGGTCCCCCTGGACCCCCCTGTGTCAACGTAGCCATCTAAAAAAAATCTGATAACTAGTACTTGGTATACTGAATGTGTGTGCCAAATTTCAAGTTTCTATCTTGAATAGTAAGGGAGGGAGAAATTTTATAAAAATTTCCCACCATGCCCCAAATTACCACAAAACACTATGATCTCAGGAAAAAAAATCCTGAGACATCCCTAATTACCCTAGGGTCATGTGTCACCCATATTCTCATCTGAATAGAACTGCCTTTCAGGCGGTACCATTCGCATGTCTCCATCATGTATCTAAGGCGGGAAATTGCAGAAAAAAGGGAATTTTTGGTCTAATTTTCCCTTTTTTCAACTTTTAGCCCCTCTGGACCCCCTGTTTTAACGCAGAAATCTGAAAGAAAATCTGTTAAATACTACTCGGTGGACTGAATGTTTGTGCACAATTTCAATCTTCTAGGTGCAAAAATAAGCCCGCCAGAAAAAAATCAGAAATTTCCCCATGTTACCCTATACAGAAGTATATTTTGAAAAAATTCACTGAGACATTCCTAATTACCCTAGAATAATAATTCGACCGTCATTCTCTTCAGAATGGAACTGCCTTTCAGACGGTATGACTCACGTGTCTCCATCATGTATGTGAGGCGGGAAAATCCTGAAAAACGGGATTTTTTGGGTCTAAAAATCCCCTTTTTCAGGTTTTTTCCCCTTTGGACCTCCCCTGTTTTAACGCAGAGATCTGAAAAAAATCTGATAAATACTACTAGGTAGGCTGAATGTTTGTGCACAATTTCAATCTTCTAGGTGCAAAAGTAAGCCCGCCAAAAAATATATACCCACCATGTCCCATTTTTCCCTATATAGAAGTATATTTTTCAAAAAAACCCTGAGACGTCCCTAATTACCCTAGGAAAATGATTCGACCGTCATTCTCGTCAGAATGGAACTGCCTTTCAGACGGTATGATTCACGTGTCCCCATCGTGTATGTGAGGCGGGAAAATGACGAGAAACGGGATTTTGGGGGTAAAAATATCCCTTTTACCCTTTTGCCCCTCTGGTTTCCCCCCTGTTTTAGCACTGACATCGGAACAAAAAATTTGGTAAATACTACTCGGTGGACTGAATGTTTGTGCAAAATTTCAATCTTCTGCCTGGAAAAATAAGCCCGCCAAAAAATATTGAACATAGGCTTAGAAAATGATAAAATAAATTTTTGACTTATGACATCATCACCTCCTATGTCTGGACGCAGGAAGGTCTGAAACCATACGTAATGTCTTCTACGAGGACTCTGGACTTGGAAAACAAAAACAAACAAAAAAAAAAAAAAAAAAAAAACGGACGAAAAAGCTCAAATAGAAGAGAAATAACGCAATGTACCATGAAAAACGCGTATGGTACAAAATTGTACATACCATAGGATCCCCAAAGGGTTAAAGAACTCGACCGACACAGTCGCTCTTATTAGGGTTGCTAACCGTCCGGTATTTTACCGGACAGTTTGGTTTTGACCTCCTTGTCAGGTACGATCTCAAAACCGGACGTTTTAAATCTGGACCTGAGAAGTAGAGTAGTATAAGTCACATTTTATTAATTTTACAGGAGAAGCAAAAAACTGTTTTGAAGACGCTATTTTGGTTAATTGCGTAATTTTTTTATTGAACATTTTGAAATTGATACATAACTTTTCTAACATGGTCTATAAAGTAAACATTTTTGCTTTATTCCGTGTCCTAAAGTTGTATTTTGCAATGTTAGCAACAATGTTTTATGTGTTAGTGCAAAATGACTTGTAATATTTTACCACAAAACTTTGTTTTCGCTATATACTAGCAAAGTAATAACTGCAGTTTAAAATGAAAGAAACATAGTCAAGTAGTAATTTCAATGTATCACGCATGTGGTACAATGATATTATTGTTTTACAGAGTATTTACTCATAGAAATAATTGAGATTTCAATGATTACACTTAGAATCATTCATGTTCCATATCACTTGAGTCCCCGTCAGCATTACGATGCGGTAGGTTTCTGTAGTACTCATGCCAAATGATGGGGATCCACGTTAAAAGTCTTTGAATATCCTTGTACTTAGCCGAACTGATGGGCTTCAATGAATCACTTAATTGGGGAACTTCGTCCGGCCACACAGCATATCGCGTAGGTTTGTTGAGGTCAACACTTTGAAAGTTTTCACCGAAGTTCTCCTTGTAGTATAGCACTCCAGGACTATCTTGACGTACTTGCATGTGGACCATTTTTGATATAAATACATCTTGTTCACTAGTACCTTTTCTAGAAAGACGCAAAGGACTTGAGCGTTGTCCACACAATGTCTTGAAATTCTTGAAATATTCAAGCTCCATGTTAACAACTATAAAAGGTTGTTTGTGTCTGCAACTTCTAACAAGTTGTTGCCAATCCCATGGTGTCATTATCGAGAAATGCGGAAGCGCTTTCCTGGCCTTCTCAATCACAGCATGTTTGGAATCCACTTCCAAGTGAGTGTGACCTCTTAGAAGAAACTTGTGGTTGATAATCTTCAAGTTCGGAAACTTTCGAAGCAACCACATGTATAAAGACACAATCACAAGATTCCGGTTTTGTCCACTGTAATTGTCAGACCAAACTGTCATCACTTCAACATCACTGTTGGTAAGCTCTATTTCTGCCCACCTGTATAAACCCGAAGCCATTTCATTGGAACCTCTCCCAGACTTTGTTTCATCCCACATAACACAGTAAGTTTTCTGGGTAGTACTATCAAAAATAGTGTAATTGAATGTCCACAATTTCCGTAAGTAAAAACTTTCAGAATTTTTAAGCAATGGTGTTGGGAGACACTTTTGTAAGTCAACCATAAGAACCCGTTCTTTACAATTGCCTCTTGCTCTGTTCTTATCTTCCCATTTCAAATTGTATCGTTTATTAGCCTCTTCCAAGTGATTATCATAATCGAGTGGGAGCTTATTTTTGTCTTCTTCACTTTGATTCTCTTTCAAGCTGGCAACAAAACTATCACATGTGTCGCAAGTGTCATTTTCGGGCATTTTAAATGATAAGTTGAATTCTAAATTGAACACCGCTCTATAATAAGACTCTTTCACAACGTTTGCTTCCGGTACACCATTCTATATACATTCCTCGCGATACACTTTGTACATTTTTGCTAAATTTAATTCAGAACCCAAGTACTTTCTTACTGATTTTTCAGGGGAGTAGTGACTACTATGTGTTGGAAATCTTGAAATGTGGTGTATTACTTGTGCACGTACTTCTGGAGATACTTTATTTGGAGGCTCATGTTTTCCCCTTCTATCTTCCATAACAACACCTCCGTCTTGCAGTTTTTTTTAGTGCAGTGGTCACAAACTGGGCAGAAATATCGAGTGTCGTCAAAAAGAAGCGTTTACAAATTCGTATTTTTCGACCTTCGATTCGAAAGCTGTAGCAAAGACTTGTGGTCCTTTGCCCACTCCTTTGGCCACTTCATTCCCGTCTGACTTTGATGGGCATCTTCTCCACACAAAACACTATAAACTGCCGTTTTTGATTGAGCATTACATTTGAATTCCAAAAGTTTTTATGGATATGTTTCCTTTCACTCTCGGAGATAAGTTGAAAGCAACGCCGGCGACAATTCCCAGGACAACCAGGTCGTACACTTTTCGCGGCCACGATTTTATTTGTTCTAAAAACATACTCCTCTCCTGCTGCTCTCTTCCTTTTGAGAATTTCAGATTTCCAAGTAGATTTATCTCTACGTCTCTTCCTTGATTTTTTAGTCTTTGTAGTTTCTTCAGGGGGTGAATCTGAAACTGATGAAGGTTCTTCATAGTCGGGATCATCAATATCATCAACATCCAAAAGAGCATCCATACTACATACATCGCTTGGTGCAGTAGGAGTACACTTTAAGCCACTAGGTCCTGAAACACCAGCTCCATCTGAAACGATAAAAATTTTTAAAAAATCAATAACGCAAGTAACAATATTCTGAGAAGCATATTCATTAATCTCTGTAGATGGACAAGTAATGTTTTAGTGTGTAGGTTGGCTATACTGGCTTTCAGTGTCAGCCTCTGAGGAATACGGTATCATTGAATCACTAAATCGCTTGTAGTGAACATTTTGTAATATTAGAGAAACAGCCGCGAGAGGGAAGCAAGAGGCTGGCACTGAAAGCCAGTCTAAAAATTTACATACAAAAATATTACTTGTCCGCCTACAGGGGTTGTAACTTTACGGATATGCCTCAGCGTTTGCTTTTGTATCCGAAACTTTTCGGAATCTAAGGGAGACTTGTTGAGTCCTGCCGAGCCCAAGGGGTCTGGGGAACACAGATGAAGAACCGCTGATCTGGACTGAATGACGATCAAATCCAAATAAACGAATGCACAAAGTGAGTTCGGAAAACAAGATTACAATAATCTACGTGTGTTATCCAAATTATTAATCCAGATGTTTTAGTGTGTTTACACTTCATTAAATACTAGTCTTTGTATTCTTACTTTTCGAACTCGCCTCGTACATTTCTGTATTTGAATTTGTTGTTCAGTACATATCAGGAGTTCTTCAACTCTTCTTCGCGGACTCCATGGATTTGGCAGGTCACTCTTAGTATTCCAATTAGGTTCAGAAAAGTAATTAATACTAAGACAACAGCTTGTGATCTTAGTGCTTTATGAGCGAACAAAAAGTAAACATTTACGGGATTATGTACGACATAAAAGAAATATGTTCTAGCTTAGAACTTCCTTTATAAGCAATGAGAATAAAAATATGTGAGTTTTCATGTATTTTCCCCATCAAAATAAAATGAGGAATGATTAAAATGAGGGTTGCAATATTAGAAAAAAGTATTATGCCAATTCCGTGTTAATTTTCGACGCTTCCCGAGACTGAGTCTTTGCAGATTCCTGATATGCGCCATTTCAAAATTTAAATTTAAAAAAAATGTGGATGGACCAGATACGTTTTGCGTGAGTTGCATCGGTCTCGTTGTAATGTATTGGCAAAATCCTCTCCCTGCCCAGCGCATACTGAAAGAATACCACGAAAATTGTATTTCTGCATATAATATTCCCTTTTGTTTAAAAAAAAATATTCCCAAATAACTTTTTCTGAAAGCAATTCTGGAAATACAGATTTTTTATTTCTGATTAACTCTTTTTAAAAAGATGGATGAGTGAGACTTAATTATTATCTATTAAAAGAGATTAAACCAAAACGTCCTCTCTTTACTTATTCCTTCTAAAATTAAAATAAACAAGTACTTACCAATATCTTCCCTATCATCTTCAATTGCTTGTTTGTGGACCATTTGCAATATCATATGATTTCTCTCAGCCATTTTGCAGTGCGTCTGCTAGATTCAACAACCGCATAAGACTAAGCACCCGCTGTTTTATTTTTTTATAGAAGCTACATTGTCGCTTATTGTGGTAATCGATTGTTGCGCTCCAGAGAGAGTGAATTTAACACCTATGTGCTTAAATACACAAATATGATAAGTCAGAAGTAAAAGATATAATTATATATTTTTGAGATGTATAAGATTTCAAGTCTGACTTAGAATATTATTATTTGACAATAAAAAATATTTTTATATGTTCTTGCAAGGTAGACTATTTCAAGTCTGACTTAGAATATTAGTATCTGAATATTTATATCGGAGGATAAGCTAAGTGCACATAGCATTCTTTACCTCTTACATAAACTGTGACTTGGATTAGTTTACAACTGGCTATTTCCGAAACTAGCTGCTTTTGGATCTAGATCAATTTACCACTGGAAGCATCGTGCTAATGTAAGTAAGAAAAAGATGATAACTCAATTTCGACCAAAAAGTGACTTGGCATAGTCTACTTCTCAGGTCCAGAAATGTCCGGTAATTTTTCTTCTTACTAGTCCTATTTTCTGTTCTATTCATATTATTTTGGAGTGACGAAAGGAATGGTTTCTCGCTGAACATGGTTAAAGTAGAGCTTATAATTCGCTTTGATATCCACCTGTTGTGCGCGGAATTTGCTGAAGAGTTGATGACAGGAAAATTAACTGAATATATCAAAACTGTTAAAGGTCAATAAAAGTGCATTTTCAAGAGCGCAGCTAGCACTGCTTCATCCGCAGCTACATCTTCCAATTAAATGCATCCAGATCCAATAAAAGTACGTATGTGGGCATTATGAGACATTACCAGCCCCAACGAAGTTCGTAAGTCATATTTTTCAAGTATATTTTGTGCATTCCATAGTTATATCGCCAATTATATTTGCTTTTCTGTTTTAAATACGATCTTATTATTGATGGTAGAGTACAAAAATTACATTGTATTCAGCCAAAACTAGAATAAGTAAGTTTAATAAATGCTTCGAAAGCAAATAAAGTTATTAAATTCGAAATCCGAATGGTCAATTTTATGTGAAGTAACTACTTTTTAGATTGTTCACTTTTTTGACGAGCAATGGAGTCACAATCTTAAAGAGTACATGTACTCCAGGAGAGTGCCCGGTATTTTCTTTTTCAATAGTTGGCAACCCAAGCTCTAGTTATCTATTGGAATAAGACAGAATTCAAATATTCCCTTACACTATGGGATATGGGATAGGCCTATAGATAGTCATCGTTAAAGTCACCGTTACTAGTTGAGATATTAACGAATTGACTCCATTAACGAACTCGACGGACATATTCGCTATAACTATCTATTGCAAGAAACATTTAAAGGTAACCAAAAAAGTTCTGTTGCTTTTTTGTTGAGGTCTGTGTTCAATTGGTCCTCACAGCGTGAGTAAAAAGCGAAGGTCAGTTGTTGGTGTGGGTATATTCAAGATACTATCTGGTTGTGGCAGTTCAGTTATACCGTGAACTTGCGTAAGGACAGAGTGAACATGGGACCTCCACAAAGCGTCATAAGGGTGTGTATGCTGTATGAGTTCAAACTGGGGGCAAACGCCGCTACAGCGGGGCGGAAGATATGCAAGACCTTTGGTGAGGGTGTCGTGATTACGCGAACAGTGCAGTGGTGTCTAAACAAGTTTAAGGACGGTGACGAAACGCTCGAAGACGCACCATGTGCCGGAAGACCAACACATGTATAAAATTAAGATTTTCAGGCAGCAAATGAGGCGAACAGTGACAAGATATATAAGAAACTGGGGCTACAATTCAGTGTGAGTGGAGAAACCATTTGGTAGCATGCCCATCAACTGGAGAAACACTACAAGTTGGGTCGATGGGTCCCACAAGATTTGACTCTGAGTCAGAAGGCAGCGCGAGCAGACAACTGTGTTTCTTTGCTGTCTCTTCTGAGGAAGGAGACTCATAGGGCATTGACATGTGATGAGAAGTGGGTCCTGTACAAAGCTCCACGGCGCCATCATCATTGGTTAGCATCCCATGAACCTTTTCCGAAACAGTCGAAACCAGCACTGCACCAGAAGAAAGTCTTCCTGTGTGTTTGGACTACTCGCGGCATCGTGCATCGGGAACTGCTACCAGTTGGTCAGAGCATCAATGCAACTGTGTACTGTCAGCGGTTGAGCCATGTTCAACAAAATCTGAAAACTCTGGAGCCATCACTTCTGAATCGCAAAGGGGTCCTCTTGTTACAGGACAACGCTAAGTCTTATGTTGCTAGGATGACTCGGGACACCATTCTAGGCCTTGGATGGCAAATATTGTTGCATCCGCTATACTTCCCGGACATTGCACTGTCCGATTATAACCTGTCCTATTCCTTGGACAATCACCTTAGAGGACGCCAGTTCAAATCCCTAGTAGAGGTGCAAAATGTACTTGATAACTTCTTAGCTTTACGGCTAACCAAGTTTTACCGCGATGGAATCCGTGGCCTTCCATAACATTGGCAGAAGCTCGTCGATGCTGATGAGGACTATGTTTTATCTTCCAGGTACGTCTTAGGTGACATATCGATGTTCGAAGTAGGTGGGTAAAAAAGCGACAGAACTTTCTTTGTTACCTTTATAATTAAAATATCGCGTAAGTTAAAGTCATATCATGCGGAGTAATATATGGAAGTACTAACAAAAAAACTTATAAATCTTATAAATCTCACTGTGAGAGAGACAGTGGCTCAGTGGACCTCTAGTGCTTGAAGTTCCACTTTCGATCTCCGGCCAAGTAAGTTTATGGTGGAAAGATCGTGTCCGTGGGTTTTCTCGAGATACTCCCGTTTTCTCCCACTTTCTCATTCTACCAATTCTATCATTATTCACTTGCTTTAATCATCGTCTCCTTTAACCAAAAGACATAATCATGGTACATTAAACTCAAAGATTTCATTTTAAAATGTCCGCTTTGATCCTAACCCAAGTCAATAAAGAGAATCAAGCAAAACTTACATTTATGAATGAATCTATGAGATCCTTACCCTCTATGAAGATAAGGAAAAGATTCTTACCTCAGCACATGTTTGTTGTACGAGATATGAGATACGCATAACTACCGTTAAAATCACCGTTACTTGCTCTTAAGATGTTAACGGATTGATTCCATCAACGAAGTCGGCTGAGATAATTACCCTTGCTGTATATCTCCGAAAGCAACATTCAAAAATTCTCTTTTTGTTCGAGGGTTCTTTGTGTGAAGTAACGAACGGGCGTATTAATATTACAGTATTATAAGGCTCACTACCGTGATTGTAATAAGTTAAAGAAGGCCAACTTTTCCTAGAGTATTTTTAAAGGAAGTGAATTTATTTACTAAATCACACAAATTGGAATAATATATAATCACTTATTCAGTTTTTGATTCAATGTGTCTACAACCATTTTCGTAAGCTGATTTCCGGATATAAAAATATACTAACTAGTGATGCTGTGCATTGTTTTTCCGTTTTTACTCTTACTAATTTCAACCCAGTACAAGTAAGTCTCTAACATCAAACAAAACACACATTGTATTTCATTATGTTTTACAAAAATCGGAATATTGTAACGAAATTCCCATGTAAATGTCTTATGTAGATACAAACAGAGGTGATTCACTTTTATTATTGATCCATTTCAGCTCCATCAGTAAAGACGATTAGGAATCCTCAGAAACATTTGCGCCTTATTCCAACAGAATAGAATGATTTTATTTTACATAAGCTATTGTAGCACATATTTATTTTAAATTATAGCGTGTGTATGTATTGAGAGAGTAAGTGCTTAGTTTCGACTGACTCCAATTTCAGTATTGTGGAGTACTTACACTCATGTCCAAAATTATTGTCTCATGTCTATAAATATGTTGATCTGGGAATATATTATGATAACGAATTCGCCCGGTATTTCTAATAATGTTAGTATGTGTATAATAGGCAAAGACATGTATGTGGCAAATTTCATGTCAAAAGAGCAGTAAATAAGAAAAGTAAAACGAAAATAAAATTTTCTTGTCCATTTAGCAACATTTTATTTTATTCATTATAATTTTCGTATTTATAATTCTTTTCCTATGAAATTTACCACAAGTATACCTTTCTCGATTATACACATAGTATCAGTATTAAAAGTACCCAGCAAAATAATTATATTATATTCTTACGAGAAGACAGTTATAGATATGCGACAATCATTTTGGACATGAGTGAACATATAGAGTACATCATATTGTATCAAAATGAGTAAGTATTACGTAGGGAATTGTGGAACGAGGTAGAAAGGGGAGAGTTCACTCTAAATTTTCGATTGATTTTAAATCCATGTAGTGGAGATGAGTGTGAAGCCTCAAAAAATATGCACCACATTGCATCAAAATCTATTTTTTTTAACTATAGTTATTGTGAAATTTATTTATTTTTAATCGAAGATGGGGCTGGGTACAGGGCTGGCCCTTGGCAATTTGCCGCTCCGTACAATATCATTTGCCGCCCCTTTTCTCCAGAAAGTACAAATCTTAAAAGCACCATTTTAATTATGCTATCCCATCATGAACAACGAAGGAGTGGGAAAGAGAACTCTCACTGAGAAAGGCGTAAACAATACAAATACAATCTAGTTGTGTCTGTTTTTTTTCTTTTTAAGTAATAATCTGTTATGTTAGTGAAGGATAAAGGAAACACTCCTGCAGAAAAAGTATGGTAATCCTTTTTATAGAATTCAATGTCGAGCTTCAACCTCAATATATCAGTTTACAATTTCAGTGCAGCTAGCTGTTTTATCTTTAGTTCTTGATTTTCCTTCTACATCTGTTAAAAAATTTTAAAAATAAAAACTTGTTTCCATCTCCAGTGATAAGGAACTTGTTTGTAACAAAGCCAAGACTAGTTTTTATATCAAAACTGTGATAACTAACTAAATGGGACAGGTGTTTACTACTGTTCGAGAATTGAGCTCTTGTATTTGACAAAAAACAATCAGTTTATGCTGGGATTTGTTTGACCATTTACTTTAGCACTGTCCATGTTACCTTAAGCTAATGAAACCTAAACATGATTTATGAATGTAGTATTCAAATAGAAGGTCAGCTTGGTAAATTTAACTACCATCATCATGAAGTCTATTTCTAACAAGAAATGTTTATTTTAAGTAATATAGTTATGAGAGATTTTGGCGTCCCTCGACTTGCCGCTCCGTGTAAATGCGTGTTGGACATATGGTAGAGCTGGCCCTGCGTATGGTGGGCATTTACCCTACATGTTCAAACTTGCAACATGGGCTTAATATTACTTCTCTTTGGATGCATTACTCTTCGTGGATTGCAACCACAAACAGTACAGTCACTTTTGCATGTTGGACGGAGGCGCATACCCAGTTTCTTTAAAATCGGTTAAGTTTTATTAAAGTTATCGCGGAACTGACGGAAGAACAGACACACAAATGCCAATCAAATGTAGTAGGTAGAAGCTTTACTAACGTTCGCTTCGATAAGAATATAGATATGCACTATTTAAAACTAATGACGCTATGATGCTGAATTAACACTAAAGATTCTGTTGTCCCACTGTGAGTCGATTCGGGAATCACACGCAGTAATCATTCTGCTTTTAACAATAATAAGTACAAACCATGAAAGTCAATGAACATTAAAACGAACAGGATTAGAATTGAATATAATAGTAATACAATATTGCAAGAAAAGGGAAGAAAGTAGCTTAATATAACATACAGAAAAACATTTACTTACAATTTGCGTTTATGTTGCTTCTGTTAGTCCATACGAGAAGTGTTGTAACTTTCTTATCAAATATTACTGAGTTGTAGTACGGTTAGTTATCAACTGAAGAACCATAATTTACAAAATAATAATGAGTGTGTGGTGCGATCCTAAACTGTTGTTTAACAAGCAATAGGCCATGTATTACAAATGTGTTTGACTCGTATTAAATCAAACCATACATTAATGCCTTCCGCGAACTAATCCGTAAAAGTAGGCTATTTTTTTCTATAATCAATAAAAGAATGTAAGTGCTTACATACGTGTGCAGTGCTATTGATTTTTTATTATTTGTGTGGTTGGGATGAGAAATTGCAGCACGCAACACAGTAATGTCTTGGTAATGATTCTGTTTTTGTATCTCTTATGGGGCGTTTACATTTAGTCGATTTGCGTTCGATTCAGTTGAATTGACGTCACTTTCAACTTAATCGACCGTGTAAACGGGACTTCAACTTAATCGCTTGTTGATCGAAGGCGACTAATCGACTGGCAACTGAATTAAAAGACGTTCTATTTTCTTGCAGTAGCGTGTGCTGCTGTTTTCGATCGGAGAACATGTCATGAATGCCATTGACATTGACATTGACAACGGCATTGACAAACACTAAGATAATATTCGTGAAAAAAAAATGAAATGAAATCTTTAAGTTTTACGCCCATGCCGGCTAGGCTAAAGGAGACGGTAAAGTAGTATTAGTGTGCGTTAGTAACAAGTATATATTATAATCATGTCCGTGTGTTTTCTTGAGGATATACTGTTTCTTCTCATATTATCCTTACATGAATTCTTTCATAATCATCTGTCTTTTTTAGCCTAAGAGAGATAATCGTGGTACGCCAATTTAAATATTTCATTTCATTTTTGCACATGCTCGGCCAATGCTGCAGCTGATCGAATTCCAGCAATGTCTACAAATCATGGGAATTATTTTTCTACCTTGCATCCATTTGTCAGGTATTATAACAGTGTTCAAGGTTGCTACTCCTGTTATTTTGTCAAGTAATATCTCGACAAAAGGAGAAATGACGTTTCAGAATGTTATTCAAGTAGCCAAAACAATTCATAATGATAGCTTAATGCACAGATATAAAAATAAAATGAAAGGTGTGGAACGTAATAAACAAATTTACGATAAGTAACACAATGCATGAAATATCGCAAGTAAACTATAGGAATAATTCTTTCGCTGAGCATACTGCTATTACTGAGACTTTTATTGATCATTTGCTTAACACATGCTTACCATCTGGGGCATCGGATATTGGTATAGGGAAAAACATCTCGTGTAATACGCATAGTAAGTATGTGACTATTATAATTGAAGAAGCCTTATTAACCTGTGTCAAAATGCGTTCTAGTTCTCATTCTGCAGGTATAGATGAAGTCCCGTTCATAGTTATTACCAAAAAGGTGCACATTTAATCTCTGCAATCTTGTAATCTGTCATTTAATCTCTGTAAATATATAATTTGAATTAGATATAATTCTTGAAAGATTAAAGATAGCGAAAGTTATTCCTTGCATAAGAAAGGAAATATTCATGATGTTCAAAACTACAAACTTATTTCTAACGTTATTCTAGTTCTTTTCTCGAAGGTCTTTAAATCAGTAATGTTATCAAGCTTCAAAAATTTTATATCTAACCATAATCTGATCTCGACTTCTCAAAAAAACAGATCAATCAACATTTCACTATTTAACTTTATTACAGATATTTATAATATTATTTTAAAAAATAAGCTGTATTTTTCGAGTTTTCCTAAGCTTTTGGTAGTAAACAACATCCTCTACTATTGGAAAACTGCAGAAATACGGCATTAGAGGTAGAGTAGGTAAATGTTTTTTTCTCGTTCTTGACGAACAGTAAAGAGATAGTTCAAATAGTACATAAAAGAGTTAACAATATGAAAAGTACTTTTTTCTCCAAAACCGCTACTTTCTTCGCTAGTGTTCCTCAAGGCTTCATTCTTGGGACAGTTCTTATTTTATTGTACTTAAACAATCTTGTTCAATTTATGTATCCTCGACATTTTGTACTATATGCTGATAATCCGAATGTCTTAGTAACAGGGCAATAGGGTAGAACTAAAAGCAACTTCAAATACATTGTTGACCATTTGACAAAATGGACGTCTCAAAATTAGCTAATGATAAATTCAAAGAAAACTGAAGCTTCAATTTTCACTACTTGTATATACGCCAAAAACTACCTACTATTGTGTTAAACACAATTTTCATAGATTGCTCGCACTACACTAAATTTTCAGGAGTTGCAATAAACGACAGACTGACTTGGACTGACAATAAACGACAGACGTATTGTTGATCTAAATTTTTTAAAAATAAGAAGTGTTCGTTTTATGATTTACTGTCTATGTGGTTCTGTTTCAAAACAAACTTTGCTTTCATTATATTATAGTAAGTTTGGAATAATTTTCTGAGGATCTTCCAATCTTAGTGCTACTGTTTTTTGCTTACAGAAGGTAATACGGACCATTTTAAATCTTTCATCAAAAGCCTTCTGTAAAAGTGTCTTTCCCAGAAAATTTTTATATCCCTGGTTTGTGAAAAGAAATGAGATAACTTTTTACTTATATAAATGATATACGACACACGATAAGAGAACAACATATACACATTGTGTCAAAATTATATTTGTACTAAGAAAAGTGTCTTCCGTATGTCCATTAAAGTGTACAATAAGCTGCTCACTTACTTGAAGGTTGCTGACACTATACGAAAATTAAAAAAAGAGTCACAAAGTGTATTACAATGGCAGTGTCTCAATATTAATGACAATTCTTATGTACTGGTCTCTAACCGATTATGTAGGAAATCGGATGAATAAAGATATGATGTGATATAATGATAATCGGTGGTAGAAACACGAGGGAAATACAGTGAGTGAGGAATAGTTTCTTATTGTAATTCATGGAAAGTTTGAACTATCTTTTGATATATATATATGCGTGTGTGTGTGTGTGTGTAGTCATGTAAAATGAAATGAAATGAAATCTTTCAATGTAAAGTCCCACGATTATGCCCTTTAGCTAAGGAAGATGAATAATTAAGTCAAATGAATGATGATGGAAGAATTGGTGGAATGAGAATGTGGGAAGAAAAAGGAGTACCCCAAAGAAACAGACCGACACGATGCTGTCCACCACACACTTAGGCAGAGATCGAACCAAAGACTCCACACAACGAATTTTAACATTCTACTATTGAGTCACCGTTCCCCCACGTCATGCAACATAAGAACACCAGGTCTGTTGACCATTTAGTAGGGGAGCTTAAGGCAAAAAAAATGGCCAAACCCTGCACTTTGTGTTAAAAAGGTGCCACTCGGATATGTTGTTCCCCTGATCCAACTAAGCAGGAATCGAAGTAGCCCCACTTCGACAGGTAGCCAGAATCCAATATGGCGGCTATCAAAGATAGCCGCCTCTGCGAATTCATAGTGTTGGTTTTAGAGGCATATATATCCTTAACTAATAGTCCAATCTTCACGATTCAAAAACTAAACGACGTAGAAGATAACAGGGTCTAACAAATTAGCAAAAGGTTTTACCTAACACTGAAATTAACACCTACAGAAATTATTTAATTTGGAACTTTACATTTCTTATGATGGAGTTTACTCATATTTTTTAAAATAACAAGTAAACGGCTGGGATTATCGAAAAAGATCTCGTATAACTTTTTAAAGAATGTTAAATTATCTTTCGTTTGGTGTATATTTCATTTAGATTGGTTAATAAAGAACGAAGTTATGACAATTTAAAGATTCGCAATGAGTCGATTGATTTTCCCAAATGTCGAGCGAGAGTTCATTTACCGTCATAAAACATCACTGATGGATGCTGCATTATACGAAACAAATCATTCTCTTGTGATGTATTCTTCATAAGTCCCACTTTCACCAGAGCACAAGACAGCCTGACCGAGCCCGGTTATATGAATCCAATATGGCGGCCATTAATTATCATCCATAAAGATAAGTCTTTTTCGAAATATTTATTTATTGAAGTATCTAGATTTATAAACAAGTACGACAAAGTAATAACAAATATTTCTCTCTCCCATCCTACTGCACCACAGAGTAAGTATGAGAAGGAATGAACTCCAAATCGTGTTTCGAAATACGTCAAAAGAATCGGATAGAACTGAGTGTTTAAAAAACTTGGAGTAATAACAACTGCACTATTCTCGAAATTTCCATTGGAAGTAACAATGGCGTAAATCCCGTGTAATGTTTCGGCGGGAATAGTTCAGAATCACACAAAAAAGGAAAAGTTTGTGGCGCCTCCGCTATTCTTGTGTTACCAAGAAGTCGTCGATTCAAAATGAGCGATGTTTATGAATTCTACAAAACACGGTTAATGACGATTATGAAGAAACCTGAATCAGAAGAAATAGAAGTTCATAGTACAAGATTTCATGAAAGGATTCTTCGTCACAGGCCAGAGCTAACAGCTCATCTGTCCGGCAGAGATGTTTTGCTTTCAGAAGGATCTGATATAATAAGTGAGCTGGAGAAACATATTGATGAAGATGCTATGGCACTAAGTCGTGTTGTTAAGATGCTTCGAAAGGATATGGCAAACCACAAGAGTCATTTTGCAGGAAAATTTGAGAATCACTGCCAGGAAGATTCTGTTCCTCCTTCACTAATAGCTGCTGTTAATATGTTACTTTATGATTCATCTGTCACTCCTGATAGCAACGCAAGGCAAGCATCTTCAAGTTTATCGCCTGATAGCAAGCCAATTTATATTTTATAACTTCTATCAGAAAGCGGGCGATATTGAAACAGAAGCAGTAAGGCATAAAGCAATCGCGAGCCACCTCTTCCTCTCTATCTTGGGCTGAGCGTGTATGCTAAAACTCGTAAAAAATATCTCATAAATGAACTGCATTCACAAGGCAATTCGTCTACACGTGTACAGGAAATATTTTCAAGTCTTTCTCAGTGCTTGATAAATCAAAGTGACGAAATGGATTTGTCCTTCCAATCTTCATCAAGGTATTTTAACCGTTGGAGCATTAGATAATATTGACTATAATCCTTCTAGCACACCAAAGGATTCTTTTCATGGTATGAGCATTTCTATATTCCGGCATCCTTCTAAAGATAACCCTGGCATTCGACGTGACCATGTCTCACTGGATAAGCGAATATAAAAATGAGAACTGCCCCTGCTCTTCCAGATAATTATGCTCTAGTACAGAGATGCAAATAAGCAACAAAATTTTACTCACCCAAGAAAAAAAGCTACTAGCCTACATCCCACAATAGAAATCATTTACTTATCTTGGTTATTATATTAAATACTCGCCCGCACCGATGAACCACTCGCCCCGGGCGAGTGGTTATTTGCATCCCTGCTCTAGTACCTCCTGCTTATAGCACTAATAAGGAACCAGTTTTACCTCAACAGAATCCGCAGTTTGTAGAGAAAGTTCTTCCGCGAAATGGATTTTTCGCGGAAGAAAAAAATGGGAGTGTTGACTTGAAGCATGCTTAAAAAATGACACTATTTGCGCTTGGTCTGTACACCATGCCTTGAAAACTAAAACTCTGCAAACGCCAAGTATATGTTGCCTGCTTCCGTTGTTTAAGGGAGACTAAATCTGTTGCTATGATACGGTACGAAATGAATGTTCTACGAGAACTTACAGACAAAGTCAACAAAGGACAATTTCCGGTTCTTGTAATGGATCAACCACTATTTGCCTTGGGGAAACGAATTTAATGGAATTGGCCAGAGTTATATGGCGAAGATCATCAAATTCTGATGATGGGAGGATTGCACATCGAATAAACCTTCCTGCATCTTATTGGCAAAGGGTTAGATGGAAGTGGTTGGGTAGAAATTTTATACAAATCAGATGTGGCAACACTAGCAACCGCTGACAGTATATTGAAAGTAACTCACATTACCAAAGCTCGTTTTGCTCATCAGGTCACTCTGACAGTTTTATATCATTTGCTGCGTGATGCATATCAGAATTCTTCATCAGGGGCAATCTTTCAATGACTGGTATACTGAAAAGGAATCTACGTGTCCAACGTTTAAGTTTTGGATAATATATTACGGTCTTGTGATTTTACTCTTAATTTACATCAGAGCCATACGTCAAGGAAATTTTAAGCTCTACATTGAAACACTAAAACTAATGGCAGAATTGTTTTTCGCAATGGACCACCTTAACTATGCTCGTTGGCTTCCCGTTCGCATTTTTGATTTGAAGAAGTTGGAAGAAACACATCCTGAGATTATGCTTTCGAAATGGGTTACTTTGTGATAAGAAAGACATCAAAACCTTTCTCTGCAATATCTATAGATCAGCTCACGAACAGAATAACAAAATTATAAAAGGTGATGGCGGAGCGATTGGTCTCTTACACGACGACAATGCTCTTGTCAAATGGATGACAGCGGGACCAGAAATTAGTAGACTAATTAATGAATTCAAAATAAAATATAATGAATATGATCCTGATAATAAGCACCATGAAGATTACTCGTCGATGCAAGAAAGATTTAAATCATCCATTGAAAAGATGAAAGAAGTTTTCGTCGAACTGGGGAATCCGTTTGAAGAAAATAGTGGACTTGTTAATGTTGCTTCCAGAATCATCTGTAGCGGTGATATAATTGAATCCGTATATTCAACAGAAGAAAAAGGGTCTAATATATACAAGGAATTTGTGCAAGAAAGATTAGTAGAATGTACCAAGTCATTCTTTTCGCCCATGAAAAAAATCTTCTCTAATGCTTCATTCTTCCCTTCAAAGCATAAAACAAATACAAATGAAATAAAATTACTTAAGATAGACGTTGAGCTATTCTCTCGCTTACGACGCGTCAGTCAAACAAAACGACTTGACTTGGATGAATTCTTTCAGCACGAGAGTCAACCAATTCCACAGTCTCTCTGCCATAATTCACAATCCTAAAAAAAAGTCCGACTTAGTTATGCTTCTAGAGAGTGAAGCCAACATCGAAGAAGAACACTTTCCTAATTCTTGTGATGTTTTGTTATTTGATGGAGAAATTTTGGTTCGCATTTTGCAACCAGTATCAGTAGAAACATTTTGTGATTATTTCCAGTGTAATTTCTTCCAATATGTTCAATGAGAAACAGACACATTCCATGCAAAGCAAGTGGATCTGATATGGGATAGATACTCTTCAAAGAGCATAAAATCTTCCACAAGAGAAAGCAGAGGTGTAGGAATAAGGACAAAAGTAACACCAACTACACCAATTCCTAGCAAGTGGAACGATTTCCTTCGTAATGACGCAAATAAATAAGAACTGTTCCTTTTTCTTGGAAAGTCTATGTGTGAAAAGGAAGGAAGTAACTTTGAGGTAGCAACCAGTGATGGATATCACATAGAAACTTCAAGAAATCTTCCAACATTTTCAAACAAATCATCAGGAAATCATTTAGAAGAAGCTGATAGTAGGATCATGTTACATTGCTTTGATGCAGCATTAAATGCACACAATAAGATAGTTATTCGCACAGTAGACACAGATGTTGTAATACTTGCTGTATCGTTTTTCTACGACTTTGAGCGACACGGTTTAGAAGAATTATGGATATCGTTCGGCACCAAGAAACATCATTGATTTTTCCCAGTTCATCATATTTCAAAAGCATTAGGAAAAGAAAAATCAACTGCGTTACGAGGCCTCCACGCGTTTACAGGATGTGATACAGTGTCATACTTTCTCGAACAGGACAAAAGCACAGAAAACACGGCTTTTGTATCCAGAGGTGACCACAGCTTTCCTAACTATTTCACACCCTGTAATCAACATAGGCAAAGATTGTTTCTTAGTCTTCCTGTGCAGTTCTCTTTTAATTCATATGAAACAATAAAACTTTTCTATCGTGACTCTACGCACGTAATTTCTTAAGATATTCTTAAACTCGATTCATGTATAAAAGTGAATAGTAATAGAATAGGTGATATTACTTTGTCCGTGTTCGTTTACAAATCTAGATACTCGGGTCAATATTTCGAAAGAAACTAATTTTTATGAATCATAATTAATGGCCGCCATATTGGATTCATAACCGGGCTTCGTCAGTAGGCCCGTAGCCAGCCCAAAAATGTAGGTGGGGGGCGATCCAGCCATATTATAGTTCATCACCATATTATAGTTCATTTTCAAGTCTACCGTGAAAATTTTAGGGGGCAAGCAAAAATTTAGGGGGGGGGCGGTCCCCTAGACCCCCCTGGATAGGGCCTGTTGGTCAGGCTACTTTGTGCTTCTGATGAAAGTGGGACTTATGAAGAACACATCACAAGAGAATGATTTGTTTCGTATAATGCAGCATCCATCAGTGATGTTTTATTACGGTAAATGAACTCTTGCTCGACATTTGGGAAAATCAACCGACTCATTGCAAATCTTTAAATTGTCATAACTTCATTGTTTATTAACCAATCTAAATGAAGTATACACCAAACGAAAGATAGTTTAACACTCTTTAAAAAGTTATACGAGATCTTTTTCGATAATCCCAGCCGTTTACTTGTTATTTTAAAAAATACGAGTAAACTCCATCATAAGAAATGTAAAGTTCCAAATTAAATAATTTATGTAGGTGTTAGTTTCAGTGTTAGGTAAAACCTTTTGCTAATTTGTTAGACCCTGTTACCTTCTACGTCGTTTAGTTTTTGAATCGTGAAGATTGGACTATTAGTTAAGGATATATATGACTCTAAAACTAATACTATGAATTCGCAGAGGCGGCTATCTTTGATAGCCGCCATATTGGATTCTGGCCACCTGTCGAAGTGGGGCCACTTCGATTCCTGCTTAGTTGGATCAGTGGAACAACATATCCGAGTGGCACCTTTTTAACACAAAGTGCAGGATACTTCTCCTAAGCTCCCCTACTAATTGCTGAATGCTTCCGGGCAAGTTAGAGGTGCATTTCTTGGAGTTTAGTACTATAACGAGCCACTGTATAACGGTTCCCTAGACAGAGATAGATATGATGGACCACACTCACCATACCAGCAATAACACCTGATGGTGGAAGAGTGGTTTTTGGGAATCATCCTGGATGTTGATCAGGATCCAACGACTGTTCTGATAATTTACAATTATCGTAACAGATCTATTATTGATCATAAGTACAATTCAATGAAGGAAACCTTTTCGCTTTATTCCATACACTCAGAGAACTACACACCTTCAGACAGTGATCATTGTTGGCCGATGTCAACTTCATTGGCGTAACTAGCATATCTTCCTAGGGGGGTCCATGGTCCCTATTGAAAATTGGAAGAATCTTTTAGGAGACCTTGTTATAATGTTTTTCATATTTCCTTCTGAGTGCCCCTTTACCCCGCACTCATTATCATCACTTCAAGTTATTTAGTTCTCCTAACACGACACTGTCATGTAACAGTCCAGTGAAAATCTATTACATTAGAAATTTGCTTAAAATTGTATAGTTCCTATATTCTATTGCTACTGAATAACTGCCTAAAATCTACTCTAATTATGAATACTCATAATTTTCTATTACTGTTTTACTCGTGCAATTCTGAGCGAAAGTTCATTATTCGTTAACGTTAACTATCATGTTCCCAGTTTACTCTTACATCTAATAGAAACACAAAAGCAATGACAATTTAAAATTATATTTATTTTAAAATACATACTAATACAATTTAAAATTATATTAGTCATGGGCGAATATGTATTCATTGTTGTATTTAAAGTAAAGCGTAAAATCTCTTCAAGTTTTGAAATAAATCGTTGTCGTTTACTAGTGTTGCAGCTTAATTACACAAACCATTACGAACAAAGAAATACAATCATTTTTATACACAAAACATTTTTAACTAAAAAATAATAATAGCATGTGAAACTACCGAATCGAAGAAATATGGTTGGCTAATTTACCACACAACTTAAATATTTAAAAAATGCAATTAGAAGAGAAGCAGGACAACAATACGGCAGGATAAAACTTGTAGACGGACTTGAGGGACAGCAATAGCATAAATTTGTAATAAAAAAATCACGTTAATCAAATGCAACATCTCTAAGATTGGTAGTAATTACAAATTTCTATTAGTTAAGTGTGTTAACACCTACGAAAAATGAAGAAAAGAATATTTTAATTTAATTAAATGGATCATCAGAACTTGGGATTTTTTAAAACTGTATTTTCAACGAGACAGAATCAACTGTTGAAGTGCAAAAGAACAGAGAAGTGCAGTGCGGTCTCCGTCATGTTTTGAGGAGGTAACTCTGCGAGTAAGTCGTTGGCAACGCTTTGGCTAAATTTTCACTGCTTTAGAAGACTCCTATTGTGCATACGCTTCGTGTTCGTTACCTCGTGCTTGTGTGATCCAAGGCGTTGGTTAGGAAATCGTCTTGAGTTTTCTGCTTCTTTCAAGTTGCCAAGTCTGTAGATTTATTTGTGGATGTACAGATATTTTATAGCAATACGAAATACATTTTTTTTGGGGGGGAGAGGGGGTATGATCTACGCACTTTTTTATTGCTAAACATATCATTCAATTCAGAAGTTAATGGTGCAATCGACGTCTTTGGTGCCGTTAATGGTGCAAGGACGTTAAGCTACAGAACAGTTTTCCATTCTACCTTTTTATTTCACTAATTTTCATTTACTTTGTCGTTAGTGGGTCATCCTCAAGGCTTACGGTTTCGGGCCCCTATTACTGTTTCTAAAGCAATGATTCAGAGGTCTCTACGCAAAGAAAGACGACTTGAGCTGAAATTCACGTAATTGTAAGTAAATAATTGCTTGTTTTTGATTTTCAGTTTCATATTTTGAGGGTATATTTACTTATACTATAATTATTATAATTAAATGTATTCCTTACGTAATAACATCCTCCTTGATCTCTCCAGACTAAATTGTTAGAAGTAAATTGCTATTTATAGGTTGGCGTAAACAGGACATTATGCAGTGACGATCATGGTTCCTTATTTCCGAAAATTGCGAGAACCTCCACGTACAGACTATATTCAGGAAATCGATGGGTGGGCAAAGTATACTCACTATTAAATACTCGTATGCTAAATGCGAATGCCACTAAAATAGTTATGCGTAAATTGAGGTAAATTTATCACAATATTTTTGATCAGTGAAAAAATGTGGGCGGGTCAGTCTTTGCTCCTGGGAAGAGGGGATTTCCCCTCTAGTATTGCCTATCGTTGTGAGGGTTAAGGGGATGTCTACCCACTTGCAAGTGTTTCAGGATCCCTATAAGATAACACGTAGATATTTCTATGTGAATATTTAACAAGATATTGCACTTACCGTCTCAAAATTTTCCATGATATTTTCCAACAGCAATACCTATATGTTCATGGTTTCTGTTTTTGATTTAATGCCCCAGATCAATTTAGATTAATTATAATGTATACTTCCGTTTACACTTGGCAACGTAGAGGATAGAATTTCTCCAGGAATTGAGAGCTCTCTGCTGAACCTCTAGCCCTAATAGTCTTCGCGTCACGTGGTAGTGATTTATGAGCGCTTCTGGCTAAAAACAAATGTTGTCTCTGTTTCTTCCTTTTTTTTTTTTTTGTCAAAAACTTGTTTTGGGCAGCTTTGTCCTCAGTTTTGTCCACTGCCTCTATCGAGATAGCAGTTATACAATGGAGATCGTTTGCAGATCTCATAGCAGATAATGTAACATTCTTTGAAGAAACTCGAAGACTGACATACGAACCGCGTGACAATTTGGGTAGGGAATCTGGAGCGTTGCAATTTTGTGTTCTGAAGTCCGCCTTATCACACAAGACGAAATGACCATAAACAAGAGACTTGTGAAGGATCGTGATCAGTGCAATGACATCAAACAATCCTTTCGTCTTTCTTGGCCAGAGATCGCTACCACTTTATTCGGATAGTTCTCCATTTCTTTCACGATGTTGACTCAACTTCTGAAGTTGTGAGCTTACACTGGCAATCGAATCCTATTCTACGTACAATGGAGACACAATATAACGAGATTCAGCTAAGGAAAAACTCCTAAATAGTCATTAGTAGGAAAAGAAGCTGAGTACTATTCAGGAATGAATTGTTGATCATCTCTTAGGGGGAGGATATTTTCGAGAAAATGTACGCATGGAAAATAATAATAATAATAATAATAATAATAATAATAATAATAATAATAATAATAATAATAATAATAATAATAATAATAATAACACAGCTACACAAAAAGAATAAAAGTTCTGTGCACCAGACCCCAGGGTATGGATTCAAAATATTTTGGTACCCAGAATCCAAATTTCGAAACCCCAGGACGATTGACCGTGATATTTTTTTAAATGGGCGATAAACATAAGCAAACGTAAAACAGCACTTACGTTCTTCGCCCATAAAACAAAGTTGACACGGTCAAATCGTCCTGGAGTTTCGAAATTTGGGTTCTGGGTACCAAAATACATCGAATCAATACCCTGGGGTCCAGTGCACAGAACTTTTATTTATTTTGTGTGGTTGTGTAATAATAATAATACTGTATAAGGAAAAGGAATGAAGACGTACTAAAGGAAGCTAATGAAGGACGACAGATCATGAAGATAATAGGAAAAAAAAGAAACACATGCTTGGACATCTTATTCGGCACTCCGATTGGATCACCATGTTGATAGGGGAAAAGGCAGAAGAAAAACCAGGAAGTGGAAGATCAAGGATAGAAAAATCTATAAGTTTTACGTCCCACAGTTATGCCTGGTAGGTTAAAGGAGCTCTAGTGATGTTGTGAAAAGAAGGAAATGCTGGAATGCAGAAAGTGGAAGGAAACGGGAGAACCCCGAGAAAACCCCCACACATGGTGTTTGTCCTCCACAAAGTTCACTTGGTGAGAGCTGAGATCGAACTAAGGACGCCATGCATTAGAGGTGAACGCTCTACCACTGACCCACCGCGGCCCGATCAGGGATAGATGCAGTTACGAAGAAGAGGCCTTATCAAATTATAAAACAGCTCTCCCAGGGGAGAGAAAAGTTTTAAAATTTCCTTCTTGCGCATCAACCTATGATTGAAGTGAGAAAGATTATTATTATTATTATTATTATTATTATTATTATTATTATTATTATTATTATTATTATTATTATTATTATTATTATTATTATTATTATTATTATTATTATTATATCGAGAATGTACTTCTGGGTTTCCTCCTTAAAAAATACACACACTATTTCCAATTATGGTTATCCTACTTTTTACAAATTTGTCTTTTTTTCCTCTGTCTTTCATTCCCATCATGCGATGGGTGGGCCATAGAAGGTGACGCCTTTTCTGTGGCCAGAGTGATCAAATTTGTCTAATTCAATATTGGTTTAAATAGTATTAGTTTTCAAGCTACATATATGAGTTCTTTGACTAACTGAATAGTGCACGCCCCTTCTGGCTCAATCGCCACTATTTAACATTAAATTTCAGATGCCTCGATATACTTGCATAAGTTTATTATTTCTAAAATAAACATTACGTAAAAGGTTAATCAAATTGATATCAAGTTTTTCTGACATTTGTATATTACGCATATCTTTCTTAATTTGCATTACTCACATTACCCCAGAGAACGAACAAATTTTAGAGTTCTGGTTTGAACTTCTCTTACAATAATAAGCAAATATACGAGGAACAAATTTACCATTATTGACGATGCGGAGGGGAGGAGATTTTCTGGACTAGGAAGGAATGTGTGCGGGTGCAGAGCAGAGGTCTGCACGGGCCGGAATTTTCAGCCCGGGCCCGGCCTGTGAATTTACAATGTGAGGCCCGACCCGAGTCCAAAATATGTCTTAGCATTTAGGCCCTAGCCCGGATTGCAGAATCTGGCTGTGTGATAATCAAATGAGCCCGAAATAAGCCCGGATTGCAGAAACTTAATTATTAATGCAAAATTGTATTTTTATTTACAGCAATTCGAGGTTTGATTTTGCAGTTGTGTTTTAAAAGTCCTCCAGAAAGAACGGTGCAATTTGTATCGTTTTACACTATATTTACAAAGTTAGTCCCGAAAAAGTCCGAGAAATATGGTTGTATATTTAAAAATTCACAGCCCGAACCCAGGGGCGTCATTTAGGAGGACAGGGAGAGGCATTTGCCCCCCTCCCGAGTTTGAGATTTATATAATTTTATCAATAGCATAGTAGTAAATCAGTGAAAAACGCGAAATTTTACATATATCAAGGGGTCTTGAACCTCCAAGCCAAATCTGAAATGACGCTACTGCCCGAACCCCTCCCAGGCCCGAAGTGATACATTCTTTGTAGGCCCGGGCACGTGCAGACCTCTAGTGCAGAGGCGTTTCAAGTGGTGGGCGACTGCCCACGGCCTTGCATCTTGAGGGACCTCGCAAAGACCAACGAGCCTAAATCGATTTAGCACTCACTTTTGTCGATGCAACAATAGAAACAAATATGAATTCGGACTTAATTACAGAAAAACAATACGCTTCAAACTAACTTTTCATCTATTCGTATATATTAGATCGCTAGCATACGCGACAGGCGGCGAGTTTATTTTAAAATTGCAATAATGAATGTATATAAGTCTTTATCGTTGAGATGAATTGTTTTCGATAAATTTTATTATAATTAGCAATTTTAAAAAAAGGGGGCAGGAAGGACTCGTAAACCTTATTCGCCTTCTGTGCAGATGGTATGGTAAAAATCAATACTGGATAATGAAAGTGTAAGTGTAAAGGCTAATATGGAACAGAGAAACAAAAGAGAACTTCTTCAGAAGGGAATTGGGAGGGGAGGGGATGAGAGTACAATGCTGTGACACTTAAAATGCGTCTTGATTTGTATACTTCAACAAACTTTTCTTATTAGATTACGCAATTTCTAGTTTCTTACTCCGATTATTCAAAGTATTCAAATGTTCTCGGAGGGAGTGACCGCCCCTCCCTTTAATCCTTCCGTGGTGTCATTCAGTTTGGCTTTTCGCTACTAATTCAAAGTGCTTTCCGAAACAAGTTGTCTTCTTGTGACAGCAGGGGGTGGAAGAAACAAACAAACCGTGAAAGGAAGAAAGAAGAGGTTTTGGGCTCTTCCAGTCCAGACCATTCTAACCACTGAGAAGTGAGAATCACAACGTGATTTTTCTGGTAAGAGCGTCCTTTTAAAAGCAGCTAACAAGCAAACAGATGGTCAGCCCTCTCCCCTCTGCAGCATACTTTTTATTCTCTGTTGCCAAACTTACTGAAGAATATATTGCAATTAATCTAACGCATGTAACGTAAATTGGAGACCGTGGTTGGATTTATATGGGTCTTGTGTATTTGCATTAAAAATTTCAAGTTATTACCTGCAATACTTTGTTAGAAATTACCATATTAAATTTTACATGTTATCAAATGGAGAGTTAGAAACCTAAGCGGAGATGGTAGGAGATCCCCTTAATATATTTTTTCTTTCTTGCCAACGTCCTAACATCCACGTCAGGAGACGCTACTGATATATATATCTATTAGGGTGTCCCTTATTTTGGGTAATTTCGTGTTGCGATACGCACACCCCCCAAATGTATTCTACGGTGTATGTGACCATAAACACAAATTAGTGAAATAGCAGCTCCCTACGAGAACGTTAACCCGTGCCGACTTGACAAAGACATGAAATGACGTTTTCATATTATAATTTGGAATTTCCAACCGTGATAACGGAGAAACTAAAAGAGACAGAGAAACGAAACTTTGCAAGAAGGAACTAGAGGAAGGACGATATCTGCCCGTGTACCGACGAACATCATTGGATGAACAGTGTTACCAATTCAAGAGAAAGTTTTGTTTTTGTAAACAAATTGGATATCATCATTGGAAGCAACAATGAAAATAAAGATAAAAGAGATTGTAAACACAGATCAGTATTGCAAACTTCTCGCGAAATAACGTGAAACATGTGTTGGCACACACAGAGAGTAAGATACTAACGTTTTGTACAACTTAAATCAGATATTGACAAGTCTAGAAGGATCCGCTGAACAGTATTGCCATCAACAGAAGGGAGAAGTTGAATTTGGAAGAGATACAATAACTCTGAAAAGGCCTCTAGTGTTGTATGGTTTAAAATCTATAATGCAAGGTGGAAGAGCATAAAGAGTAGTGCCGTGGTTATGTGAGATTGATAACTCACGTACTGACAGATATATTCGGTATCTTGTAACAGCAGAGAACTAAGGTTTGTAAAAGATAGCAACGCAGAACAGCGGCGGCTTTTTTACTCTAGATGTCATCATGGTTATCAGCGTCTTCAAAAGCCCACGAGTACATAAACCCATGCTAATTGAACGCTGTTTTCATATTTTAACCAGATTGTTGGGATTCCAACCCGCTGTGCAACGTTGCCATCTTTCACAAACCTTACTCGTCAGTTTTTACAACATATCTTATATCTCGGTCAGTTATTGATCTCACATAACCACAGATCTACTCCTCATGCTCTACCGCCTTGCATTATAGATTTTAAACCATACAGAACTAGTGACCTTTTCCGAGTTATTGTGTTTTCCAAACTCAATTTTTCTCTTCTGTTGATAGCAACACTATTTAGCGGATCCTTCTAGACTTAGAGCCAACCCAAACGTTTTTTGTCAATATTTGATTTAAGGTGTACAAAACGTTAGTATCTCACTCCCTGTGTGCGCCAACACATATTACACGTTAGTTCTCGAGAAGTCTGCAAAACTGATCTGCGTTTACCATCTCTTTTGTCTTTATTCCCATTGTTGCTTCCAATGATATTCAATTTAGGTCATTCCATTTACAAAAAAACAAAACTTCCTCTTGGGTTGGCAACACTCTTCATCCAATGATTTTCATCGGTACACGGGCAGATGTCGTTTTTTTTTCTAGTTTCTTCGTGCAAAGTTTCATTTCTCTGTCTCTTTTAGTTTCTTCATTATCACGGTTGGAAATTCTAAATTATATTAAAATGTGGAAATGTTATTTCATGACTTTGTCGTCAAGTCGGCATGGGTTAACTTTATCGTAGAGAGCTGCTATTTCACTAATTCGTGTTTACGATCACATAGAATACATTTTGGGGTGTGTGCGTATCGCTACACGAAATTACCCAAAATAAGGGACATTCTAATATTATATATATATATATATATATATATATATATATATATATATATATATATATATATATATATATATATATAATTAACTATATAAAATTTAAGCTACACATTCATACACTGCAATATTTTTAAATATTAATATAGCCTAAACGCTTAAATTGCAGTTTGCTACACATTTTCGTGATTTTATAAGCGATATATTCGTGACAAATCTGGTATATTCCTGAATAACATACGAACTTCTTAGCGTATTGTTGTAGTTGCATCGTTACCATCAACGGTCGGAAGATTTGGTTGCTGCCAGGGG
>NW_027656699.1:0-68048 GCF_964235325.1 Thermobia domestica
AAATAAAACAGATTCGATTCCATTATAGTGGCTTTGACACACATACTGTGGTTAGCGAATGATAAAAGAGGAATATGTTACTGTGCCATGCAGAAGTACATACAGGCATTCGTTAATATATGCACTTTCTTCACATTTTGAAAACCAATTTATACTTTCTGTACTACAAAGCTGAATTTTGCATCACCCTGTATATTTTTTCCAAATCTCAACCAAATATGCTAACTAAATGTTCTACACATCATCAGCGGAAAATAAATGCACAAATTACTACAAACTGCACAAAAAATGAACGTAGTACCTGTTTCTTTAGAAGAAATAGTTAACCCTCTCACGGCTGATGAGACCACGTGACACTCGTTGTAACTGGAAAATGTATGGCTTCAACCACTAATTTCTTCAATTTTTTAAAAAACTTTCCTATTTGGTATATATATGTTGTTAGGCAACTATTCAACATTATAGCATATGTCATTCTACATACATATTATATTGTTAATCATTGTTACTATATACTACATACTATTCGCCATATCTCCCAAACTTATTTACATATTTTGACGAAATAAAGCTAAAATTGAAGAGGAAACCCCTCATTTTGTTCTGTTGCGATAACGGTCTTTTTCCCTTGAAGAAACGTTAAAATTCCTCTTCTAACGTTTGCTTCTCTTTTTAGTTTTTTCAAAATAAAACAGATTCGATTCCATTATATGTGGCTTTGACACACCATACTGTGGTTAGCGAATGATAAAAGAGGAATATGTTACTGTACCATTCAGAAGTACATACAGGGCATTCGTTAATATATGCACTTTCTTCACATTTTGAAAACCAATTTATACTTTCTGTACTACAAAGTTGAATTTTGCATCACCCTGTATATTTTTTCCAAATCTCAACCAAATATGCTAACTAAATGTTCTACACATCATCGTGGGGAAAATCAATGCACAAATTACTACAAATTGCACTAAAATTTGACGTAGTACCTGTTGCTTTAGAAGAAATAGTTAACCCTCTCACGGCTGATGAGACCACGTGACACTCGTTGTAACTGGAAAATATATGGCTTCAACCACTAATTTCTTCAATTTTTTTTAAAAAACTCTCCTATTTGGTATATATATGTTCTTAGGCAACTATTCAACAATATAGCATATGTCATTCTACATATATATTATATTGTTATCCATTGTTACTATATACTACATACTATTCGCCATATCTCCCAAATTTATTTACATATTTTAACGAAATAAGGCTAAAATTGAAGAGGAAAAACCTCCATTTTGTCATGTTGCGATAAGGGTCTTTTCCCTTGAAGAAACGTTAAAATTCCTCTTCTAACGTTTGCTTCTCTTTTTTAGTTTTTTCAAAATAAAACAGATTCGATTCCATTATATGTGGCTTTGACACACCATACTGTGGTTAGCGAATGATAAAAGAGGAATATGTTACTGTACCATTCAGAAGTACATACAGGGCATTCGTTAATATATGCACTTTCTTCACATTTTGAAAACCAATTTATACTTTCTGTACTACAAAGCTGAATTTTGCATCACCCTGTATATTTTTCCAAATCTCAACCAAATATGCTAACTAAATGTTCTACACATCATCAGCGGAAAATAAATGCACAAATTACTACAAACTGCACAAAAAATTGAACGTAGTACCTATTGCTTTAGAAGAAATAGTTAACCCTCTCACGGCAGATGAGACCACGTGACACTCGTTGTAACTGGAAAATATATGGCTTCAACCACTAATTTCTTCAATTTTTTTAAAAAACTCTCCTATTTGGTATATATATGTTGTTAGGCAACTATTCAACAATATAGCATATGTCATTCTACATATATATTATATTGTTATCCATTGTTACTATATACTACATACTATTCGCCATATCTCCCAAGATTATTTACATATTTTAACGAAATAAGGCTCAAATTGAAGAGGAAAAACCTCCATTTTGTCCTGTTGCGATAAGGGTCTTTTTCCCTTGAAGAAACGTTAAAATTCCTCTTCTAACGTTTGCTTCTCTTTTTTAGTTTTTTCAAAATAAAACAGATTCGATTCCATTATATGTGGCTTTGACACACCATACTGTGGTTAGCGAATGATAAAAGAGGAATATGTTACTGTACCATTCAGAAGTACATACAGGGCATTCGTTAATATATGCACTTTCTTCACATTTTGAAAACCAATTTATACTTTCTGTACTACAAAGCTGAATTTTGCATCACCCTGTATATTTTTTCCAAATCTCAACCAAATATGCTAACTAAATGTTCTACACATCATCAGCGGAAAATAAATGCACAAATTACTACAAACTGCACAAAAAATTGAACGTAGTACCTATTGCTTTAGAAGAAATAGTTAACCCTCTCACGGCAGATGAGACCACGTGACACTCGTTGTAACTGGAAAATATATGGCTTCAACCACTAATTTCTTCAATTTTTTTTAAAAAACTCTCCTATTTGGTATATATATGTTGTTAGGCAACTATTCAACAATATAGCATATGTCATTCTACATATATATTATATTGTTATCCATTGTTACTATATACTTCATACTATTCGCCATATCTCCCAAGATTATTTACATATTTTTAACGAAATAAGGCTCAAATTGAAGAGGAAAAACCTCCATTTTGTCCTGTTGCGATAAGGGTCTTTTTCCCTTGAAGAAACGTTAAAATTCCTCTTCTAACGTTTGCTTCTCTTTTTTAGTTTTTTCAAAATAAAACAGATTCGATTCCATTATATGTGGCTTTGACACACCATACTGTGGTTAGCGAATGATAAAAGAGGAATATGTTACTGTACCATTCAGAAGTACATACAGGGCATTCGTTAATATATGCACTTTCTTCACATTTTGAAAACCAATTTATACTTTCTGTACTACAAAGTTGAATTTTGCATCACCCTGTATATTTTTTCCAAATCTCAACCAAATATGCTAACTAAATGTTCTACACATCATCGTGGGAAAATCAATGCACAAATTACTACAAATTGCACTAAAATTTGACGTAGTACCTGTTGCTTTAGAAGAAATAGTTAACCCTCTCACGGCTGATGAGACCACGTGACACTCGTTGTAACTGGAAAATATATGGCTTCAACCACTAATTTCTTCAATTTTTTTTAAAAAACTCTCCTATTTGGTATATATATGTTCTTAGGCAACTATTCAACAATATAGCATATGTCATTCTACATATATATTATATTGTTATCCATTGTTACTATATACTACATACTATTCGCCATATCTCCCAAATTTATTTACATATTTTAACGAAATAAGGCTAAAATTGAAGAGGAAAAACCTCCATTTTGTCATGTTGCGATAAGGGTCTTTTTCCCTTGAAGAAACGTTAAAATTCCTCTTCTAACGTTTGCTTCTCTTTTTTAGTTTTTTCAAAATAAAACAGATTCGATTCCATTATATGTGGCTTTGACACACCATACTGTGGTTAGCGAATGATAAAAGAGGAATATGTTACTGTACCATTCAGAAGTACATACAGGGCATTCGTTAATATATGCACTTTCTTCACATTTTGAAAACCAATTTATACTTTCTGTACTACAAAGCTGAATTTTGCATCACCCTGTATATTTTTTCCAAATCTCAACCAAATATGCTAACTAAATGTTCTACACATCATCAGCGGAAAATAAATGCACAAATTACTACAAACTGCACAAAAAATTGAACGTAGTACCTATTGCTTTAGAAGAAATAGTTAACCCTCTCACGGCAGATGAGACCACGTGACACTCGTTGTAACTGGAAAATATATGGCTTCAACCACTAATTTCTTCAATTTTTTTTAAAAAACTCTCCTATTTGGTATATATATGTTGTTAGGCAACTATTCAACAATATAGCATATGTCATTCTACATATATATTATATTGTTATCCATTGTTACTATATACTACATACTATTCGCCATATCTCCCAAGATTATTTACATATTTTAACGAAATAAGGCTCAAATTGAAGAGGAAAAACCTCCATTTTGTCCTGTTGCGATAAGGGTCTTTTTCCCTTGAAGAAACGTTAAAATTCCTCTTCTAACGTTTGCTTCTCTTTTTTAGTTTTTTCAAAATAAAACAGATTCGATTCCATTATATGTGGCTTTGACACACCATACTGTGGTTAGCGAATGATAAAAGAGGAATATGTTACTGTACCATTCAGAAGTACATACAGGGCATTCGTTAATATATGCACTTTCTTCACATTTTGAAAACCAATTTATACTTTCTGTACTACAAAGCTGAATTTTGCATCACCCTGTATATTTTTTCCAAATCTCAACCAAATATGCTAACTAAATGTTCTACACATCATCAGCGGAAAATAAATGCACAAATTACTACAAACTGCACAAAAAATTGAACGTAGTACCTATTGCTTTAGAAGAAATAGTTAACCCTCTCACGGCAGATGAGACCACGTGACACTCGTTGTAACTGGAAAATATATGGCTTCAACCACTAATTTCTTCAATTTTTTTTAAAAAACTCTCCTATTTGGTATATATATGTTGTTAGGCAACTATTCAACAATATAGCATATGTCATTCTACATATATATTATATTGTTATCCATTGTTACTATATACTACATACTATTCGCCATATCTCCCAAGATTATTTACATATTTTAACGAAATAAGGCTAAAATTGAAGAGGAAAAACCTCCATTTTGTCATGTTGCGATAAGGGTCTTTTTCCCTTGAAGAAACGTTAAAATTCCTCTTCTAACGTTTGCTTCTCTTTTTTAGTTTTTTCAAAATAAAACAGATTCGATTCCATTATATGTGGCTTTGACACACCATACTGTGGTTAGCGAATGATAAAAGAGGAATATGTTACTGTACCATTCAGAAGTACATACAGGGCATTCGTTAATGTATGCACTTTCTTCACATTTTGAAAACCAATTTATACTTTCTGTACTACAAAGCTGAATTTTGCATCACCCTGTATATTTTTTTCCAAATCTCAACCAAAGATGCTAACTAAATGTTCTACACATCAGCAGCGGAAAATAAATGCACAAATTACTACAAAGTGCACAAAAAATTGAACGTAGTACCTATTGCTTTAGAAGAAATAGTTAACCCTCTCACGGCAGATGAGACCACGTGACACTCGTTGTAACTGGAAAATATATGGCTTCAACCACTAATTTCTTCAATTTTTTAAAAAAAACTCTCCTATTTGGTATATATATGTTGTTAGGCAACTATTCAACGATATTGCATATGTCATTCTACATATATATTATATTGTTATCCATTGTTACTATATACTACATACTATTCGCCATATCTCCAAAAGTTATTTACATATTTTGACGAAATAAAGCTCAAATTGAAGAGGAAACGCATCCATTTTGTACGATTGCGATAAGTGTCCTTTGCCCTTGAAGAAACGTTAAAATTTTTCTTCTAACGTTTGTTTCTGTTTTTTAGTTTTTTCAAAATAAAACAGATTCGATTCCATTATATGTGGCTTTGACACACCATACTGTGGTTAGCGAATGATAAAAGAGGAATATGTTACTGTACCATTCAGAAGTACATACAGGGCATTCGTTAATATATGCACTTTCTTCACATTTTGAAAACCAATTTATACTTTCTGTACTACAAAGCTGAATTTTGCATCACCCTGTATATTTTTTTCCAAATCTCAACCAAATATGCTAACTAAATGTTCTACACATCATCAGCGGAAAATAAATGCACAAATTACTACAAATTGCACTAAAAATGAACGTAGTACCTGTTTCTTTAGAAGAAATAGTTAACCCTCTCACGGCTGATGACACCACGTGACACTCGTTGTAACTGGAAAATATATGGCTTCAACCACTAATTTCTTCAATTTTTTTAAAAAAACTCTCCTATTTGGTATATATATGTTGTTAGGCAACTATTCAACAATATAGCATATGTCATTCTACATATATACTATATTGTTATCCATTGTTACTATATACTACATACTATTCGCCATATCTCCCAAATTTATTTACATATTTTAACGAAATAAGGCTCAAATTGAAGACGAAACCCATCCATTTTGTCCTGTTGCGATAAGGGTCTTTTTCCCTTGAAGAAACGTTAAAATTCCTCTTCTAACGTTTGCTTCTCTTTTTTAGTTTTTTCAAAATAAAACAGATTCGATTCCATTATATGTGGCTTTGACACACCATACTGTGGTTAGCGAATGATAAAAGAGGAATATGTTACTGTACCATTCAGAAGTACATACAGGGCATTCGTTAATATATGCACTTTCTTCACATTTTGAAAACCAATTTATACTTTCTGTACTACAAAGTTGAATTTTGCATCACCCTGTATATTTTTTCCAAATCTCAACCAAATATGCTAACTAAATGTTCTACACATCATCGTGGGAAAATCAATGCACAAATTACTACAAATTGCACTAAAAATGAACGTAGTACCTGTTTCTTTAGAAGAAATAGTTAACCCTCTCACGGCTGATGAGACCACGTGACACTCGTTGTAACTGGAAAATATATGGCTTCAACCACTAATTTCTTCAATTTTTTTTAAAAAAACTCTCCTATTTGGTATATATATGTTGTTAGGCAACTATTCAACAATATAGCATATGTCATTCTACATATATATTATATTGTTATCCATTGTTACTATATACTACATACTATTCGCCATATCTCCCAAATTTATTTACATATTTTAACCAAATAAGGCTAAAATTGAAGAGGAAAAACCTCCATTTTGTCATGTTGCGATAAGGGTCTTTTTCCCTTGAAGAAACGTTAAAATTCCTCTTCTAACGTTTGCTTCTCTTTTTTAGTTTTTTCAAAATAAAACAGATTCGATTCCATTATATGTGGCTTTGACACACCATACTGTGGTTAGCGAATGATAAAAGAGGAATATGTTACTGTACCATTCAGAAGTACATACAGGGCATTCGTTAATGTATGCACTTTCTTCACATTTTGAAAACCAATTTATACTTTCTGTACTACAAAGCTGAATTTTGCATCACCCTGTATATTTTTTTCCAAATCTCAACCAAATATGCTAACTAAATGTTCTACACATCAGCAGCGGAAAATAAATGCACAAATTACTACAAAGTGCACAAAAAATTGAACGTAGTACCTATTGCTTTAGAAGAAATAGTTAACCCTCTCACGGCAGATGAGACCACGTGACACTCGTTGTAACTGGAAAATATATGGCTTCAACCACTAATTTCTTCAATTTTTTAAAAAAAACTCTCCTATTTGGTATATATATGTTGTTAGGCAACTATTCAACAATATTGCATATGTCATTCTACATATTTATTATATTGTTATCCATTGTTACTATATACTACATACTATTCGCCATATCTCCAAAAGTTATTTACATATTTTGACGAAATAAAGCTCAAATTGAAGAGGAAACGCATCCATTTTGTACGATTGCGATAAGTGTCCTTTGCCTTTGAAGAAACGTTAAAATTTTTCTTCTAACGTTTGTTTCTGTTTTTTAGTTTTTTCAAAATAAAACAGATTCGATTCCATTATATGTGGCTTTGACACACCATACTGTGGTTAGCGAATGATAAAAGAGGAATATGTTACTGTGCCATGCAGAAGTACATACAGGGCATTCGTTAATATATGCACTTTCTTCACATTTTGAAAACCAATTTATACTTTCTGTACTACAAAGCTGAATTTTGCATCACCCTGTATATTTTTTCCAAATCTCAACCAAATATGCTAACTAAATGTTCTACACATCATCAGCGGAAAATAAATGCACAAATTACTACAAACTGCACAAAAAAATGAACGTAGTACCTGTTTCTTTAGAAGAAATAGTTAACCCTCTCACGGCTGATGAGACCACGTGACACTCGTTGTAACTGGAAAATGTATGGCTTCAACCACTAATTTCTTCAATTTTTTAAAAAACTTTCCTATTTGGTATATATATGTTGTTAGGCAACTATTCAACATTATAGCATATGTCATTCTACATACATATTATATTGTTAATCATTGTTACTATATACTACATACTATTCGCCATATCTCCCAAACTTATTTACATATTTTGACGAAATAAAGCTAAAATTGAAGAGGAAACCCCTCCATTTTGTTCTGTTGCGATAACGGTCTTTTTCCCTTGAAGAAACGTTAAAATTCCTCTTCTAACGTTTGCTTCTCTTTTTTAGTTTTTTCAAAATAAAACAGATTCGATTCCATTATATGTGGCTTTGACACACCATACTGTGGTTAGCGAATGATAAAAGAGGAATATGTTACTGTACCATTCAGAAGTACATACAGGGCATTCGTTAATATATGCACTTTCTTCACATTTTGAAAACCAATTTATACTTTCTGTACTACAAAGTTGAATTTTGCATCACCCTGTATATTTTTTCCAAATCTCAACCAAATATGCTAACTAAATGTTCTACACATCATCGTGGGAAAATCAATGCACAAATTACTACAAATTGCACTAAAATTTGACGTAGTACCTGTTGCTTTAGAAGAAATAGTTAACCCTCTCACGGCTGATGAGACCACGTGACACTCGTTGTAACTGGAAAATATATGGCTTCAACCACTAATTTCTTCAATTTTTTTTAAAAAACTCTCCTATTTGGTATATATATGTTCTTAGGCAACTATTCAACAATATAGCATATGTCATTCTACATATATATTATATTGTTATCCATTGTTACTATATACTACATACTATTCGCCATATCTCCCAAATTTATTTACATATTTTAACGAAATAAGGCTAAAATTGAAGAGGAAAAACCTCCATTTTGTCATGTTGCGATAAGGGTCTTTTTCCCTTGAAGAAACGTTAAAATTCCTCTTCTAACGTTTGCTTCTCTTTTTTAGTTTTTTCAAAATAAAACAGATTCGATTCCATTATATGTGGCTTTGACACACCATACTGTGGTTAGCGAATGATAAAAGAGGAATATGTTACTGTACCATTCAGAAGTACATACAGGGCATTCGTTAATATATGCACTTTCTTCACATTTTGAAAACCAATTTATACTTTCTGTACTACAAAGCTGAATTTTGCATCACCCTGTATATTTTTTCCAAATCTCAACCAAATATGCTAACTAAATGTTCTACACATCATCAGCGGAAAATAAATGCACAAATTACTACAAACTGCACAAAAAATTGAACGTAGTACCTATTGCTTTAGAAGAAATAGTTAACCCTCTCACGGCAGATGAGACCACGTGACACTCGTTGTAACTGGAAAATATATGGCTTCAACCACTAATTTCTTCAATTTTTTTTAAAAAACTCTCCTATTTGGTATATATATGTTGTTAGGCAACTATTCAACAATATAGCATATGTCATTCTACATATATATTATATTGTTATCCATTGTTACTATATACTACATACTATTCGCCATATCTCCCAAGATTATTTACATATTTTAACGAAATAAGGCTCAAATTGAAGAGGAAAAACCTCCATTTTGTCCTGTTGCGATAAGGGTCTTTTTCCCTTGAAGAAACGTTAAAATTCCTCTTCTAACGTTTGCTTCTCTTTTTTAGTTTTTTCAAAATAAAACAGATTCGATTCCATTATATGTGGCTTTGACACACCATACTGTGGTTAGCGAATGATAAAAGAGGAATATGTTACTGTACCATTCAGAAGTACATACAGGGCATTCGTTAATATATGCACTTTCTTCACATTTTGAAAACCAATTTATACTTTCTGTACTACAAAGCTGAATTTTGCATCACCCTGTATATTTTTTCCAAATCTCAACCAAATATGCTAACTAAATGTTCTACACATCATCAGCGGAAAATAAATGCACAAATTACTACAAACTGCACAAAAAATTGAACGTAGTACCTATTGCTTTAGAAGAAATAGTTAACCCTCTCACGGCAGATGAGACCACGTGACACTCGTTGTAACTGGAAAATATATGGCTTCAACCACTAATTTCTTCAATTTTTTTTAAAAAACTCTCCTATTTGGTATATATATGTTGTTAGGCAACTATTCAACAATATAGCATATGTCATTCTACATATATATTATATTGTTATCCATTGTTACTATATACTACATACTATTCGCCATATCTCCCAAGATTATTTACATATTTTAACGAAATAAGGCTCAAATTGAAGAGGAAAAACCTCCATTTTGTCCTGTTGCGATAAGGGTCTTTTTCCCTTGAAGAAACGTTAAAATTCCTCTTCTAACGTTTGCTTCTCTTTTTTAGTTTTTTCAAAATAAAACAGATTCGATTCCATTATATGTGGCTTTGACACACCATACTGTGGTTAGCGAATGATAAAAGAGGAATATGTTACTGTACCATTCAGAAGTACATACAGGGCATTCGTTAATATATGCACTTTCTTCACATTTTGAAAACCAATTTATACTTTCTGTACTACAAAGTTGAATTTTGCATCACCCTGTATATTTTTTCCAAATCTCAACCAAATATGCTAACTAAATGTTCTACACATCATCGTGGGAAAATCAATGCACAAATTACTACAAATTGCACTAAAATTTGACGTAGTACCTGTTGCTTTAGAAGAAATAGTTAACCCTCTCACGGCTGATGAGACCACGTGACACTCGTTGTAACTGGAAAATATATGGCTTCAACCACTAATTTCTTCAATTTTTTTTAAAAAACTCTCCTATTTGGTATATATATGTTCTTAGGCAACTATTCAACAATATAGCATATGTCATTCTACATATATATTATATTGTTATCCATTGTTACTATATACTACATACTATTCGCCATATCTCCCAAATTTATTTACATATTTTAACGAAATAAGGCTAAAATTGAAGAGGAAAAACCTCCATTTTGTCATGTTGCGATAAGGGTCTTTTTCCCTTGAAGAAACGTTAAAATTCCTCTTCTAACGTTTGCTTCTCTTTTTTAGTTTTTTCAAAATAAAACAGATTCGATTCCATTATATGTGGCTTTGACACACCATACTGTGGTTAGCGAATGATAAAAGAGGAATATGTTACTGTACCATTCAGAAGTACATACAGGGCATTCGTTAATATATGCACTTTCTTCACATTTTGAAAACCAATTTATACTTTCTGTACTACAAAGCTGAATTTTGCATCACCCTGTATATTTTTTCCAAATCTCAACCAAATATGCTAACTAAATGTTCTACACATCATCAGCGGAAAATAAATGCACAAATTACTACAAACTGCACAAAAAATTGAACGTAGTACCTATTGCTTTAGAAGAAATAGTTAACCCTCTCACGGCAGATGAGACCACGTGACACTCGTTGTAACTGGAAAATATATGGCTTCAACCACTAATTTCTTCAATTTTTTTTAAAAAACTCTCCTATTTGGTATATATATGTTGTTAGGCAACTATTCAACAATATAGCATATGTCATTCTACATATATATTATATTGTTATCCATTGTTACTATATACTACATACTATTCGCCATATCTCCCAAGATTATTTACATATTTTAACGAAATAAGGCTCAAATTGAAGAGGAAAAACCTCCATTTTGTCCTGTTGCGATAAGGGTCTTTTTCCCTTGAAGAAACGTTAAAATTCCTCTTCTAACGTTTGCTTCTCTTTTTTAGTTTTTTCAAAATAAAACAGATTCGATTCCATTATATGTGGCTTTGACACACCATACTGTGGTTAGCGAATGATAAAAGAGGAATATGTTACTGTACCATTCAGAAGTACATACAGGGCATTCGTTAATATATGCACTTTCTTCACATTTTGAAAACCAATTTATACTTTCTGTACTACAAAGCTGAATTTTGCATCACCCTGTATATTTTTTCCAAATCTCAACCAAATATGCTAACTAAATGTTCTACACATCATCAGCGGATAATAAATGCACAAATTACTACAAACTGCACAAAAAATTGAACGTAGTACCTATTGCTTTAGAAGAAATAGTTAACCCTCTCACGGGAGATGAGACCACGTGACACTCGTTGTAACTGGAAAATATATGGCTTCAACCACTAATTTCTTCAATTTTTTTTAAAAAACTCTCCTATTTGGTATATATATGTTGTTAGGCAACTATTCAACAATATAGCATATGTCATTCTACATATATATTATATTGTTATCCATTGTTACTATATACTACATACTATTCGCCATATCTCCCAAGATTATTTACATATTTTAACGAAATAAGGCTAAAATTGAAGAGGAAAAACCTCCATTTTGTCATGTTGCGATAAGGGTCTTTTTCCCTTGAAGAAACGTTAAAATTCCTCTTCTAACGTTTGCTTCTCTTTTTTAGTTTTTTCAAAATAAAACAGATTCGATTCCATTATATGTGGCTTTGACACACCATACTGTGGTTAGCGAATGATAAAAGAGGAATATGTTACTGTACCATTCAGAAGTACATACAGGGCATTCGTTAATGTATGCACTTTCTTCACATTTTGAAAACCAATTTATACTTTCTGTACTACAAAGCTGAATTTTGCATCACCCTGTATATTTTTTTCCAAATCTCAACCAAAGATGCTAACTAAATGTTCTACACATCAGCAGCGGAAAATAAATGCACAAATTACTACAAAGTGCACAAAAAATTGAACGTAGTACCTATTGCTTTAGAAGAAATAGTTAACCCTCTCACGGCAGATGAGACCACGTGACACTCGTTGTAACTGGAAAATATATGGCTTCAACCACTAATTTCTTCAATTTTTTAAAAAAAACTCTCCTATTTGGTATATATATGTTGTTAGGCAACTATTCAACAATATTGCATATGTCATTCTACATATTTATTATATTGTTATCCATTGTTACTATATACTACATACTATTCGCCATATCTCCAAAAGTTATTTACATATTTTGACGAAATAAAGCTCAAATTGAAGAGGAAACGCATCCATTTTGTACGATTGCGATAAGTGTCCTTTGCCCTTGAAGAAACGTTAAAATTTTTCTTCTAACGTTTGTTTCTGTTTTTTAGTTTTTTCAAAATAAAACAGATTCGATTCCATTATATGTGGCTTTGACACACCATACTGTGGTTAGCGAATGATAAAAGAGGAATATGTTACTGTGCCATGCAGAAGTACATACAGGGCATTCGTTAATATATGCACTTTCTTCACATTTTGAAAACCAATTTATACTTTCTGTACTACAAAGCTGAATTTTGCATCACCCTGTATATTTTTTCCAAATCTCAACCAAATATGCTAACTAAATGTTCTACACATCATCAGCGGAAAATAAATGCACAAATTACTACAAACTGCACAAAAAAATGAACGTAGTACCTGTTTCTTTAGAAGAAATAGTTAACCCTCTCACGGCTGATGAGACCACGTGACACTCGTTGTAACTGGAAAATGTATGGCTTCAACCACTAATTTCTTCAATTTTTTAAAAAACTTTCCTATTTGGTATATATATGTTGTTAGGCAACTATTCAACATTATAGCATATGTCATTCTACATACATATTATATTGTTAATCATTGTTACTATATACTACATACTATTCGCCATATCTCCCAAACTTATTTACATATTTTGACGAAATAAAGCTAAAATTGAAGAGGAAACCCCTCCATTTTGTTCTGTTGCGATAACGGTCTTTTTCCCTTGAAGAAACGTTAAAATTCCTCTTCTAACGTTTGCTTCTCTTTTTTAGTTTTTTCAAAATAAAACAGATTCGATTCCATTATATGTGGCTTTGACACACCATACTGTGGTTAGCGAATGATAAAAGAGGAATATGTTACTGTACCATTCAGAAGTACATACAGGGCATTCGTTAATATATGCACTTTCTTCACATTTTGAAAACCAATTTATACTTTCTGTACTACAAAGTTGAATTTTGCATCACCCTGTATATTTTTTCCAAATCTCAACCAAATATGCTAACTAAATGTTCTACACATCATCGTGGGAAAATCAATGCACAAATTACTACAAATTGCACTAAAATTTGACGTAGTACCTGTTGCTTTAGAAGAAATAGTTAACCCTCTCACGGCTGATGAGACCACGTGACACTCGTTGTAACTGGAAAATATATGGCTTCAACCACTAATTTCTTCAATTTTTTTTTAAAAAACTCTCCTATTTGGTATATATATGTTCTTAGGCAACTATTCAACAATATAGCATATGTCATTCTACATATATATTATATTGTTATCCATTGTTACTATATACTACATACTATTCGCCATATCTCCCAAATTTATTTACATATTTTAACGAAATAAGGCTAAAATTGAAGAGGAAAAACCTCCATTTTGTCATGTTGCGATAAGGGTCTTTTTCCCTTGAAGAAACGTTAAAATTCCTCTTCTAACGTTTGCTTCTCTTTTTAGTTTTTTCAAAATAAAACAGATTCGATTCCATTATATGTGGCTTTGACACACCATACTGTGGTTAGCGAATGATAAAAGAGGAATATGTTACTGTACCATTCAGAAGTACATACAGGGCATTCGTTAATATATGCACTTTCTTCACATTTTGAAAACCAATTTATACTTTCTGTACTACAAAGCTGAATTTTGCATCACCCTGTATATTTTTTCCAAATCTCAACCAAATATGCTAACTAAATGTTCTACACATCATCAGCGGAAAATAAATGCACAAATTACTACAAACTGCACAAAAAATTGAACGTAGTACCTATTGCTTTAGAAGAAATAGTTAACCCTCTCACGGCAGATGAGACCACGTGACACTCGTTGTAACTGGAAAATATATGGCTTCAACCACTAATTTCTTCAATTTTTTTTAAAAAACTCTCCTATTTGGTATATATATGTTGTTAGGCAACTATTCAACAATATAGCATATGTCATTCTACATATATATTATATTGTTATCCATTGTTACTATATACTACATACTATTCGCCATATCTCCCAAGATTATTTACATATTTTAACGAAATAAGGCTCAAATTGAAGAGGAAAAACCTCCATTTTGTCCTGTTGCGATAAGGGTCTTTTTCCCTTGAAGAAACGTTAAAATTCCTCTTCTAACGTTTGCTTCTCTTTTTTAGTTTTTTCAAAATAAAACAGATTCGATTCCATTATATGTGGCTTTGACACACCATACTGTGGTTAGCGAATGATAAAAGAGGAATATGTTACTGTACCATTCAGAAGTACATACAGGGCATTCGTTAATATATGCACTTTCTTCACATTTTGAAAACCAATTTATACTTTCTGTACTACAAAGCTGAATTTTGCATCACCCTGTATATTTTTTCCAAATCTCAACCAAATATGCTAACTAAATGTTCTACACATCATCAGCGGAAAATAAATGCACAAATTACTACAAACTGCACAAAAAATTGAACGTAGTACCTATTGCTTTAGAAGAAATAGTTAACCCTCTCACGGCAGATGAGACCACGTGACACTCGTTGTAACTGGAAAATATATGGCTTCAACCACTAATTTCTTCAATTTTTTTTAAAAAACTCTCCTATTTGGTATATATATGTTGTTAGGCAACTATTCAACAATATAGCATATGTCATTCTACATATATATTATATTGTTATCCATTGTTACTATATACTACATACTATTCGCCATATCTCCCAAGATTATTTACATATTTTAACGAAATAAGGCTCAAATTGAAGAGGAAAAACCTCCATTTTGTCCTGTTGCGATAAGGGTCTTTTTCCCTTGAAGAAACGTTAAAATTCCTCTTCTAACGTTTGCTTCTCTTTTTTAGTTTTTTCAAAATAAAACAGATTCGATTCCATTATATGTGGCTTTGACACACCATACTGTGGTTAGCGAATGATAAAAGAGGAATATGTTACTGTACCATTCAGAAGTACATACAGGGCATTCGTTAATATATGCACTTTCTTCACATTTTGAAAACCAATTTATACTTTCTGTACTACAAAGTTGAATTTTGCATCACCCTGTATATTTTTTCCAAATCTCAACCAAATATGCTAACTAAATGTTCTACACATCATCGTGGGAAAATCAATGCACAAATTACTACAAATTGCACTAAAATTTGACGTAGTACCTGTTGCTTTAGAAGAAATAGTTAACCCTCTCACGGCTGATGAGACCACGTGACACTCGTTGTAACTGGAAAATATATGGCTTCAACCACTAATTTCTTCAATTTTTTTAAAAAAAACTCTCCTATTTGGTATATATATGTTGTTAGGCAACTATTCAACAATATAGCATATGTCATTCTACATATATATTATATTGTTATCCATTGTTACTATATACTACATACTATTCGCCATATCTCCCAAATTTGTTTACATATTTTAACGAAATAAGGCTCAAATTGAAGAGGAAAAACCTCCATTTTGTCCTGTTGCGATAAGGGTCTTTTTCCCTTGAAGAAACGTTAAAATTCCTCTTCTAACGTTTGCTTCTCTTTTTTAGTTTTTTCAAAATAAAACAGATTCGATTCCATTATATGTGGCTTTGACACACCATACTGTGGTTAGCGAATGATAAAAGAGGAATATGTTACTGTACCATTGAGAAGTACATACAGGGCATTCGTTAATATATGCACTTTCTTCACATTTTGAAAACCAATTTATACTTTCTGTACTACAAAGTTGAATTTTGGATCACCCAGTATATTTTTTCCAAATCTCAACCAAATATGCTAACTAAATGTTCTACACATCATCGTGGGAAAATCAATGCACAAATTACTACAAATTGCACTAAAAATGAACGTAGTACCTGTTTCTTTAGAAGAAATAGTTAACCCTCTCACGGCTGATGAGACCACGTGACACTCGTTGTAACTGGAAAATATATGGCTTCAACCACTAATTTCTTCAATTTTTTTTAAAAAACTCTCCTATTTGGTATATATATGTTGTTAGGCAACTATTCAACAATATAGCATATGTCATTCTACATATATATTATATTGTTATCCATTGTTACTATATACTACATACTATTCGCCATATCTCCCAAATTTATTTACATATTTTAACGAAATAAGGCTAAAATTGAAGAGGAAAAACCTCCATTTTGTCATGTTGCGATAAGGGTCTTTTTCCCTTGAAGAAACGTTAAAATTCCTCTTCTAACGTTTGCTTCTCTTTTTTAGTTTTTTCAAAATAAAACAGATTCGATTCCATTATATGTGGCTTTGACACACCATACTGTGGTTAGCGAATGATAAAAGAGGAATATGTTACTGTACCATTCAGAAGTACATACAGGGCATTCGTTAATATATGCACTTTCTTCACATTTTGAAAACCAATTTATACTTTCTGTACTACAAAGCTGAATTTTGCATCACCCTGTATATTTTTTCCAAATCTCAACCAAATATGCTAACTAAATGTTCTACACATCATCAGCGGAAAATAAATGCACAAATTACTACAAACTGCACAAAAAATGAACGTAGTACCTGTTGCTTTAGAAGAATTAGTTAACCCTCTCATGGCTGATGAGACCACGTGACACTCGTTGTAACTGGAAAATGTATGGCTTCAACCACTAATTTCTTCAATTTTTTAAAAAACTTTCCTATTTGGTATATATATGTTGTTAGGCAACTATTCAACAATATAGCATATGTCATTCTACATACATATTATATTGTTAATCATTGTTACTATATACTACATACTATTCGCCATATCTCCCAAACTTATTTACATATTTTGACGAAATAAAGCTAAAATTGAAGAGGAAACCCCTCCATTTTGTTCTGTTGCGATAACGGTCCTTTGCCCTTGAAGAAACGTTAAAATTCCTCTTATAACGTTTGTTTCTGTTTTTTAGTTTTTTTCAAAATAAAACAGATTCGATTCCATTATATGTGGCTTTGACACACCATACTGTGGTTAACGAATGATAAAAGAGGAATATGTTACTGTACCATTCAGAAGTACATACAGGGCATTCGTTAATATATGCACTTTCTTCACATTTTGAAAACCAATTTATACTTTCTGTACTACAAAGTTGAATTTTGCATCACCCTGTATATTTTTTCCAAATCTCAACCAAATATGCTAACTAAATGTTCTACACATCATCGTGGGAAAATAAATGCACAAATTACTACAAATTGCACTAAAAATGAACGTAGTACCTGTTTCTTTAGAAGAAATAGTTAACCCTCTCACGGCTGATGAGACCACGTGACACTCGTTGTAACTGGAAAATATATGGCTTCAACCACTAATTTCTTCAATTTTTTTAAAAAAACTCTCCTATTTGGTATATATATGTTGTTAGGCAACTATTCAACAATATAGCATATGTCATTCTACATATATATTATATTGTTATCCATTGTTACTATATACTACATACTATTCGCCATATCTCCCAAATTTATTTACATATTTTAACGAAATAAGGCTCAAATTGAAGAGGAAACCCATCCATTTTGTCCTGTTGCGATAAGGGTCTTTTTCCCTTGAAGAAACGTTAAAATTCCTCTTCTAACGTTTGCTTCTCTTTTTATTTTTTTCAAAATAAAACAGATTCGATTCCATTATATGTGGCTTTGACACACCATACTGTGGTTAGCGAATGATAAAAGAGGAATATGTTACTGTACCATTCAGAAGTACATACAGGGCATTCGTTAATATATGCACTTTCTTCACATTTTGAAAACCAATTTATACTTTCTGTACTACAAAGTTGAATTTTGCATCACCCTGTATATTTTTTCCAAATCTCAACCAAATATGCTAACTAAATGTTCTACACATCATCGTGGGAAAATCAATGCACAAATTACTACAAATTGCACTAAAAATGAACGTAGTACCTGTTTCTTTAGAAGAAATAATTAACCCTCTCACGGCTGATGAGACCACGTGACACTCGTTGTAACTGGAAAATATATGGCTTCAACCACTAATTTCTTCAATTTTTTTAAAAAACTCTCCTATTTGGTATATATATGTTGTTAGGCAACTATTCAACAATATAGCATATGTCATTCTACATATATATTATATTGTTATCCATTGTTACTATATACTACATACTATTCGCCATATCTCCCAAATTTGTTTACATATTTTAACGAAATAAGGCTCAAATTGAAGAGGAAAAACCTCCATTTTGTCCTGTTGCGATAAGGGTCTTTTTCCCTTGAAGAAACGTTAAAATTCCTCTTCTAACGTTTGCTTCTCTTTTTTAGTTTTTTCAAAATAAAACAGATTCGATTCCATTATATGTGGCTTTGACACACCATACTGTGGTTAGCGAATGATAAAAGAGGAATATGTTACTGTGCCATGCAGAAGTACATACAGGGCATTCGTTAATATATGCACTTTCTTCACATTTTGAAAACCAATTTATACTTTCTGTACTACAAAGTTGAATTTTGCATCACCCAGTATATTTTTTCCAAATCTCAACCAAATATGCTAACTAAATGTTCTACACATCATCGTGGGAAAATCAATGCACAAATTACTACAAATTGCACTAAAAATGAACGTAGTACCTGTTTCTTTAGAAGAAATAGTTAACCCTCTCACGGCTGATGAGACCACGTGACACTCGTTGTAACTGGAAAATATATGGCTTCAACCACTAATTTCTTCAATTTTTTTAAAAAAACTCTCCTATTTGGTATATATATGTTGTTAGGCAACTATTCAACAATATAGCATATGTCATTCTACATATATATTATATTGTTATCCATTGTTACTATATACTACATACTATTCGCCATATCTCCCAAATTTATTTACATATTTTAACAAAATAAGGCTAAAATTGAAGAGGAAAAACCTCCATTTTGTCATGTTGCGATAAGGGTCTTTTTCCCTTGAAGAAACGTTAAAATTCCTCTTCTAACGTTTGCTTCTCTTTTTTAGTTTTTTCAAAATAAAACAGATTCGATTCCATTATATGTGGCTTTGACACACCATACTGTGGTTAGCGAATGATAAAAGAGGAATATGTTACTGTACCATTCAGAAGTACATACAGGGCATTCGTTAATATATGCACTTTCTTCACATTTTGAAAACCAATTTATACTTTCTGTACTACAAAGTTGAATTTTGCATCACCCTGTATATTTTTTCCAAATCTCAACCAAATATGCTAACTAAATGTTCTACACATCATCGTGGGAAAATCAATGCACAAATTACTACAAATTGCACTAAAAATGAACGTAGTACCTGTTTCTTTAGAAGAAATAGTTAACCCTCTCACGGCTGATGAGACCACGTGACACTCGTTGTAACTGGAAAATATATGGCTTCAACCACTAATTTCTTCAATTTTTTTTAAAAACTCTCCTATTTGGTATATATATGTTGTTAGGCAACTATTCAACAATATAGCATATGTCATTCTACATATATTTTATATTGTTATCCATTGTTACTATATACTACATACTATTCGCCATATCTCCCAAATTTGTTTACATATTTTAACGAAATAAGGCTCAAATTGAAGAGGAAAAACCTCCATTTTGTCCTGTTGCGATAAGGGTCTTTTTCCCTTGAAGAAACGTTAAAATTCCTCTTCTAATGTTTGCTTCTCTTTTTTAGTTTTTTCAAAATAAAACAGATTCGATTCCATTATATGTGGCTTTGACACACCATACTGTGGTTAGCGAATGATAAAAGAGGAATATGTTACTGTACCATTCAGAAGTACATACAGGGCATTCGTTAATATATGCACTTTCTTCACATTTTGAAAACCAATTTATACTTTCTGTACTACAAAGTTGAATTTTGCATCACCCAGTATATTTTTTCCAAATCTCAACCAAATATGCTAACTAAATGTTCTACACATCATCGTGGGAAAATCAATGCACAAATTACTACAAATTGCACTAAAAATGAACGTAGTACCTGTTTCTTTAGAAGAAATAGTTAACCCTCTCACGGCTGATGAGACCACGTGACACTCGTTGTAACTGGAAAATATATGGCTTCAACCACTAATTTCTTCAATTTTTTTTAAAAAACTCTCCTATTTGGTATATATATGTTGTTAGGCAACTATTCAACAATATAGCATATGTCATTCTACATATATATTATATTGTTATCCATTGTTACTATATACTACATACTATTCGCCATATCTCCCAAATTTATTTACATATTTTAACGAAATAAGGCTAAAATTGAAGAGGAAAAACCTCCATTTTGTCATGTTGCGATTAGGGTCTTTTTCCCTTGAAGAAACGTTAAAATTCCTCTTCTAACGTTTGCTTCTCTTTTTTAGTTTTTTCAAAATAAAACAGATTCGATTCCATTATATGTGGCTTTGACACACCATACTGTGGTTAGCGAATGATAAAAGAGGAATATGTTACTGTACCATTCAGAAGTACATACAGGGCATTCGTTAATATATGCACTTTCTTCACATTTTGAAAACCAATTTATACTTTCTGTACTACAAAGTTGAATTTTGCATCACCCTGTATATTTTTTCCAAATCTCAACCAAATATGCTAACTAAATGTTCTACACATCATCGTGGGAAAATCAATGCACAAATTACTACAAATTGCACTAAAAATGAACGTAGTACCTGTTTCTTTAGAAGAAATAGTTAACCCTCTCACGGCTGATGAGACCACGTGACACTCGTTGTAACTGGAAAATATATGGCTTCAACCACTAATTTCTTCAATTTTTTTAAAAAACTCTCCTATTTGGTATATATATGTTGTTAGGCAACTATTCAACAATATAGCATATGTCATTCTACATATATTTTATATTGTTATCCATTGTTACTATATACTACATACTATTCGCCATATCTCCCAAATTTGTTTACATATTTTAACGAAATAAGGCTCAAATTGAAGAGGAAAAACCTCCATTTTGTCCTGTTGCGATAAGGGTCTTTTTCCCTTGAAGAAACGTTAAAATTCCTCTTCTAACGTTTGCTTCTCTTTTTTAGTTTTTTCAAAATAAAACAGATTCGATTCCATTATATGTGGCTTTGACACACCATACTGTGGTTAGCGAATGATAAAAGAGGAATATGTTACTGTACCATTCAGAAGTACATACAGGGCATTCGTTAATATATGCACTTTCTTCACATTTTGAAAACCAATTTATACTTTCTGTACTACAAAGTTGAATTTTGCATCACCCAGTATATTTTTTCCAAATCTCAACCAGATATGCTAACTAAATGTTCTACACATCATCGTGGGAAAATCAATGCACAAATTACTACAAATTGCACTAAAAATGAACGTAGTACCTGTTTCTTTAGAAGAAATAGTTAACCCTCTCACGGCTAATGAGACCACGTGACACTCGTTGTAACTGGAAAATATATGGCTTCAACCACTAATTTCTTCAATTTTTTTTAAAAAACTCTCCTATTTGGTATATATATGTTGTTAGGCAACTATTCAACAATATAGCATATGTCATTCTACATATATATTATATTGTTATCCATTGTTACTATATACTACATACTATTCGCCATATCTCCCAAATTTATTTACATATTTTAACGAAATAAGGCTAAAATTGAAGAGGAAAAACCTCCATTTTGTCATGTTGCGATAAGGGTCTTTTTCCCTTGAAGAAACGTTAAAATTCCTCTTCTAACGTTTGCTTCTCTTTTTTAGTTTTTTCAAAATAAAACAGATTCGATTCCATTATATGTGGCTTTGACACACCATACTGTGGTTAGCGAATGATAAAAGAGGAATATGTTACTGTACCATTCAGAAGTACATACAGGGCATTCGTTAATATATGCACTTTCTTCACATTTTGAAAACCAATTTATACTTTCTGTACTACAAAGCTGAATTTTGCATCACCCTGTATATTTTTTCCAAATCTCAACCAAATATGCTAACTAAATGTTCTACACATCATCAGCGGAAAATAAATGCACAAATTACTACAAACTGCACAAAAAATTGAACGTAGTACCTATTGCTTTAGAAGAAATAGTTAACCCTCTCACGGCAGATGAGACCACGTGACACTCGTTGTAACTGGAAAATATATGGCTTCAACCACTAATTTCTTCAATTTTTTAAAAACAACTCTCCTATTTGGTATATATATGTTGTTAGGCAACTATTCAACAATATTGCATATGTCATTCTACATATATATTATATTGTTATCCATTGTTACTATATACTACATACTATTCGCCATATCTCCAAAAGTTATTTACATATTTTGACGAAATAAAGCTCAAATTGAAGAGGAAACCCATCCATTTTGTACGGTTGCGATAAGGGTCTTTTGCCCTTGAAGAATCGTTAAAATTTTTCTTCTAACGTTTGTTTCTGTTTTTTAGTTTTTTCAAAATAAAACAGATTCGATTCCATTATATGTGGCTTTGACACACCATACTGTGGTTAGCGAATGATAAAAGAGGAATATGTTACTGTGCCATTCAGAAGTACATACAGGGCATTCGTTAATATATGCACTTTCTTCACATTTTGAAAACCAATTTATACTTTCTGTACTACAAAGCTGAATTTTGCATCACCCTGTATATTTTTTCCAAATCTCAACCAAATATGCTAACTAAATGTTCTACACATCATCAGCGGAAAATAAATGCACAAATTACTACAAACTGCACAAAAAATGAACGTAGTACCTGTTGCTTTAGAAGAATTAGTTAACCCTCTCATGGCTGATGAGACCACGTGACACTCGTTGTAACTGGAAAATGTATGGCTTCAACCACTAATTTCTTCAATTTTTTAAAAAACTTTCCTATTTGGTATATATATGTTGTTAGGCAACTATTCAACAATATAGCATATGTCATTCTACATACATATTATATTGTTAATCATTGTTACTATATACTACATACTATTCGCCATATCTCCCAAACTTATTTACATATTTTGACGAAATAAAGCTAAAATTGAAGAGGAAACCCCTCCATTTTGTTCTGTTGCGATAACGGTCCTTTGCCCTTGAAGAAACGTTAAAATTCCTCTTATAACGTTTGTTTCTGTTTTTTAGTTTTTTTCAAAATAAAACAGATTCGATTCCATTATATGTGGCTTTGACACACCATACTGTGGTTAACGAATGATAAAAGAGGAATATGTTACTGTACCATTCAGAAGTACATACAGGGCATTCGTTAATATATGCACTTTCTTCACATTTTGAAAACCAATTTATACTTTCTGTACTACAAAGTTGAATTTTGCATCACCCTGTATATTTTTTCCAAATCTCAACCAAATATGCTAACTAAATGTTCTACACATCATCGTGGGAAAATAAATGCACAATTTACTACAAATTGCACTAAAAATGAACGTAGTACCTGTTTCTTTAGAAGAAATAGTTAACCCTCTCACGGCTGATGAGACCACGTGACACTCGTTGTAACTGGAAAATATATGGCTTCAACCACTAATTTCTTCAATTTTTTTTAAAAAAACTCTCCTATTTGGTATATATATGTTGTTAGGCAACTATTCAACAATATAGCATATGTCATTCTACATATATATTATATTGTTATCCATTGTTACTATATACTACATACTATTCGCCATATCTCCCAAATTTATTTACATATTTTAACGAAATAAGGCTCAAATTGAAGAGGAAACCCCTCCATTTTGTCCTGTTGCGATAAGGGTCTTTTTCCCTTGAAGAAACGTTAAAATTCCTCTTCTAACGTTTGCTTCTCTTTTTTATTTTTTTCAAAATAAAACAGATTCGATTCCATTATATGTGGCTTTGACACACCATACTGTGGTTAGCGAATGATAAAAGAGGAATATGTTACTGTACCATTCAGAAGTACATACAGGGCATTCGTTAATATATGCACTTTCTTCACATTTTGAAAACCAATTTATACTTTCTGTACTACAAAGTTGAATTTTGCATCACCCTGTATATTTTTTCCAAATCTCAACCAAATATGCTAACTAAATGTTCTACACATCATCGTGGGAAAATCAATGCACAAATTACTACAAATTGCACTAAAAATGAACGTAGTACCTGTTTCTTTAGAAGAAATAATTAACCCTCTCACGGCTGATGAGACCACGTGACACTCGTTGTAACTGGAAAATATATGGCTTCAACCACTAATTTCTTCAATTTTTTTAAAAAACTCTCCTATTTGGTATATATATGTTGTTAGGCAACTATTCAACAATATAGCATATGTCATTCTACATATATATTATATTGTTATCCATTGTTACTATATACTACATACTATTCGCCATATCTCCCAAATTTGTTTACATATTTTAACGAAATAAGGCTCAAATTGAAGAGGAAAAACCTCCATTTTGTCCTGTTGCGATAAGGGTCTTTTTCCCTTGAAGAAACGTTAAAATTCCTCTTCTAACGTTTGCTTCTCTTTTTTAGTTTTTTCAAAATAAAACAGATTCGATTCCATTATATGTGGCTTTGACACACCATACTGTGGTTAACGAATGATAAAAGAGGAATATGTTACTGTGCCATGCAGAAGTACATACAGGGCATTCGTTAATATATGCACTTTCTTCACATTTTGAAAACCAATTTATACTTTCTGTACTACAAAGTTGAATTTTGCATCACCCAGTATATTTTTTCCAAATCTCAACCAAATATGCTAACTAAATGTTCTACACATCATCGTGGGAAAATCAATGCACAAATTACTACAAATTGCACTAAAAATGAACGTAGTACCTGTTTCTTTAGAAGAAATAGTTAACCCTCTCACGGCTGATGAGACCACGTGACACTCGTTGTAACTGGAAAATATATGGCTTCAACCACTAATTTCTTCAATTTTTTTAAAAAAACTCTCCTATTTGGTATATATATGTTGTTAGGCAACTATTCAACAATATAGCATATGTCATTCTACATATATATTATATTGTTATCCATTGTTACTATATACTACATACTATTCGCCATATCTCCCAAATTTATTTACATATTTTAACAAAATAAGGCTAAAATTGAAGAGGAAAAACCTCCATTTTGTCATGTTGCGATAAGGGTCTTTTTCCCTTGAAGAAACGTTAAAATTCCTCTTCTAACGTTTGCTTCTCTTTTTTAGTTTTTTCAAAATAAAACAGATTCGATTCCATTATATGTGGCTTTGACACACCATACTGTGGTTAGCGAATGATAAAAGAGGAATATGTTACTGTACCATTCAGAAGTACATACAGGGCATTCGTTAATATATGCACTTTCTTCACATTTTGAAAACCAATTTATACTTTCTGTACTACAAAGTTGAATTTTGCATCACCCTGTATATTTTTTCCAAATCTCAACCAAATATGCTAACTAAATGTTCTACACATCATCGTGGGAAAATCAATGCACAAATTACTACAAATTGCACTAAAAATGAACGTAGTACCTGTTTCTTTAGAAGAAATAGTTAACCCTCTCACGGCTGATGAGACCACGTGACACTCGTTGTAACTGGAAAATATATGGCTTCAACCACTAATTTCTTCAATTTTTTTAAAAAACTCTCCTATTTGGTATATATATGTTGTTAGGCAACTATTCAACAATATAGCATATGTCATTCTACATATATTTTATATTGTTATCCATTGTTACTATATACTACATACTATTCGCCATATCTCCCAAATTTGTTTACATATTTTAACGAAATAAGGCTCAAATTGAAGAGGAAAAACCTCCATTTTGTCCTGTTGCGATAAGGGTCTTTTTCCCTTGAAGAAACGTTAAAATTCCTCTTCTAACGTTTGCTTCTCTTTTTTAGTTTTTTCAAAATAAAACAGATTCGATTCCATTATATGTGGCTTTGACACACCATACTGTGGTTAGCGAATGATAAAAGAGGAATATGTTACTGTACCATTCAGAAGTACATACAGGGCATTCGTTAATATATGCACTTTCTTCACATTTTGAAAACCAATTTATACTTTCTGTACTACAAAGCTGAATTTTGCATCACCCTGTATATTTTTTTCCAAATCTCAACCAAATATGCTAACTAAATGTTCTACACATCATCAGCGGAAAATAAATGCACAAATTACTACAAACTGCACAAAAAATTGAACGCAGTACCTATTGCTTTAGAAGAAATAGTTAACCCTCTCACGGCAGATGAGACCACGTGACACTCGTTGTAACTGGAAAATATATGGCTTCAACCACTAATTTCTTCAATTTTTTAAAAAAAACTCTCCTATTTGGTATATATATGTTGTTAGGCAACTATTCAACAATATTGCATATGTCATTCTACATATATATTATATTGTTATCCATTGTTACTATATACTACATACTATTCGCCATATCTCCAAAAGTTATTTACATATTTTGACGAAATAAAGCTCAAATTGAAGAGGAAACCCATCCATTTTGTACGGTTGCGATAAGTGTCCTTTGCCCTTGAAGAAACGTTAAAATTTTTCTTCTAACGTTTGTTTCTGTTTTTTAGTTTTTTCAAAATAAAACAGATTCGATTCCATTATATGTGGCTTTGACACACCATACTGTGGTTAGCGAATGATAAAAGAGGAATATGTTACTGTGCCATTCAGAAGTACATACAGGGCATTCGTTAATATATGCACTTTCTTCACATTTTGAAAACCAATTTATACTTTCTGTACTACAAAGCTGAATTTTGCATCACCCTGTATATTTTTTCCAAATCTCAACCAAATATGCTAACTAAATGTTCTACACATCATCAGCGGAAAATAAATGCACAAATTACTACAAACTGCACAAAAAATGAACGTAGTACCTGTTGCTTTAGAAGAATTAGTTAACCCTCTCATGGCTGATGAGACCACGTGACACTCGTTGTAACTGGAAAATGTATGGCTTCAACCACTAATTTCTTCATTTTTTTTAAAAACTTTCCTATTTGGTATATATATGTTGTTAGGCAACTATTCAACAATATAGCATATGTCATTCTACATACATATTATATTGTTAATCATTGTTAATATATACTACATACTATTCGCCATATCTCCCAAACTTATTTACATATTTTGACGAAATAAAGCTAAAATTGAAGAGGAAACCCCTCCATTTTGTTCTGTTGCGATAACGGTCCTTTGCCCTTGAAGAAACGTTAAAATTCCTCTTATAACGTTTGTTTCTGTTTTTTAGTTTTTTTCAAAATAAAACAGATTCGATTCCATTATATGTGGCTTTGACACACCATACTGTGGTTAACGAATGATAAAAGAGGAATATGTTACTGTACCATTCAGAAGTACATACAGGGCATTCGTTAATATATGCACTTTCTTCACATTTTGAAAACCAATTTATACTTTCTGTACTACAAAGTTGAATTTTGCATCACCCTGTATATTTTTTCCAAATCTCAACCAAATATGCTAACTAAATGTTCTACACATCATCGTGGGAAAATCAATGCACAAATTACTACAAATTGCACTAAAAATGAACGTAGTACCTGTTTCTTTAGAAGAAATAGTTAACCCTCTCACGGCTGATGAGACCACGTGACACTCGTTGTAACTGGAAAATATATGGCTTCAACCACTAATTTCTTCAATTTTTTTAAAAAAACTCTCCTATTTGGTATATATATGTTGTTAGGCAACTATTCAACAATATAGCATATGTCATTCTACATATATATTATATTGTTATCCATTGTTACTATATACTACATACTATTCGCCATATCTCCCAAATTTACTTACATATTTTAACGAAATAAGGCTCAAATTGAAGAGGAGAAACCTCCATTTTGTCCTGTTGCGATAAGGGTCTTTTTCCCTTGAAGAAACTTTAAAATTCCTCTTCTAACGTTTGCTTCTCTTTTTTAGTTTTTTCAAAATAAAACAGATTCGATTCCATTATATGTGGCTTTGACACACCATACTGTGGTTAGCGAATGATAAAAGAGGAATATGTTACTGTACCATTCAGAAGTACATACAGGGCATTCGTTAATATATGCACTTTCTTCACATTTTGAAAACCAATTTATACTTTCTGTACTACAAAGTTGAATTTTGCATCACCCTGTATATTTTTTCCAAATCTCAACCAAATATGCTAACTAAATGTTCTACACATCATCGTGGGAAAATCAATGCACAAATTACTACAAATTGCACTAAAAATGAACGTAGTACCTGTTTCTTTAGAAGAAATAGTTAACCCTCTCACGGCTGATGAGACCACGTGACACTCGTTGTAACTGGAAAATATATGGCTTCAACCACTAATTTCTTCAATTTTTTTAAAAAACTCTCCTATTTGGTATATATATGTTGTTAGGCAACCATTCAACAATATAGCATATGTCATTCTACATATATATTATATTGTTATCCATTGTTACTATATACTACATACTATTCGCCATATCTCCCAAATTTGTTTACATATTTTAACGAAATAAGGCTCAAATTGAAGAGGAAAAACCTCCATTTTGTCCTGTTGCGATAAGGGTCTTTTTCCCTTGAAGAGACGTTAAAATTCCTCTTCTAACGTTTGCTTCTCTTTTTCAGTTTTTTCAAAATAAAACAGATTCGATTCCATTATATGTGGCTTTGACACACCATACTGTGGTTAGCGAATGATAAAAGAGGAATATGTTACTGTACCATTCAGAAGTACATACAGGGCATTCGTTAATATATGCACTTTCTTCACATTTTGAAAACCAATTTATACTTTCTGTACTACAAAGTTGAATTTTGCATCACCCAGTATATTTTTTCCAAATCTCAACCAAATATGCTAACTAAATGTTCTACACATCATCGTGGGAAAATCAATGCACAAATTACTACAAATTGCACTAAAAATGAACGTAGTACCTGTTTCTTTAGAAGAAATAGTTAACCCTCTCACGGCTGATGAGACCACGTGACACTCGTTGTAACTGGAAAATATATGGCTTCAACCACTAATTTCTTCAATTTTTTAAAAAAAACTCTCCTATTTGGTATATATATGTTGTTAGGCAACTATTCAACAATATAGCATATGTCATTCTACATATATATTATATTGTTATCCATTGTTACTATATACTACATACTATTCGCCATATCTCCCAAATTTATTTACATATTTTAACGAAATAAGGCTAAAATTGAAGAGGAAAAACCTCCATTTTGTCGTGTTGCGATAAGGGTCTTTTTCCCTTGAAGAAACGTTAAAATTCCTCTTCTAACGTTTGCTTCTCTTTTTTAGTTTTTTCAAAATAAAACAGATTCGATTCCATTATATGTGGCTTTGACACACCATACTGTGGTTAGCGAATGATAAAAGAGGAATATGTTACTGTACCATTCAGAAGTACATACAGGGCATTCGTTAATATATGCACTTTCTTCACATTTTGAAAACCAATTTATACTTTCTGTACTACAAAGCTGAATTTTGCATCACCCTGTATATTTTTTCCAAATCTCAACCAAATATGCTAACTAAATGTTCTCCACATTCACATGGGAAACTAATGCACAAATTACTACAAACTGCACTAAAAAATGAACGTAGTACCTGTTGCTGTAGAAGAAATAGTTAACCCTCTCACGGCTGATGAGACCACGTGACACTCGTTGTAACTGGAAAATATATGGCTTCAACCACTAATTTCTTCAATTTTTTTTAAAAAACTCTCCTATTTGGTATATATATGTTGTTAGGCAACTATTCAACAATATAGCATATGTCATTCTACATATATATTATATTGTTATCCATTGTTACTATATACTACATACTATTCGCCATATCTCCCAAATTTATTTACATATTTTAACGAAATAAGGCTAAAATTGAAGAGGAAATCCTCCATTTTGTCGTGTTGCGATAAGGGTCTTTTTCCCTTGAAGAAACGTTAAAATTCCTCTTCTAACGTTTGCTTCTCTTTTTTAGTTTTTTCAAAATAAAACAGATTCGATTCCATTATATGTGGCTTTGACACACCATACTGTGGTTAGCGAATGATAAAAGAGGAATATGTTACTGTACCATTCAGAAGTACATACAGGGCATTCGTTAATATATGCACTTTCTTCACATTTTGAAAACCAATTTATACTTTCTGTACTACAAAGCTGAATTTTGCATCACCCTGTATATTTTTTCCAAATCTCAACCAAATATGCTAACTAAATGTTCTCCACATTCACATGGGAAACTAATGCACAAATTACTACAAACTGCACTAAAAAATGAACGTAGTACCTGTTGCTGTAGAAGAAATAGTTAACCCTCTCACGGCTGATGAGACCACGTGACACTCGTTGTAACTGCAAAATGTATGGCTTCAACCACTAATTTCTTCAATTTTTTTAAAAACTTTCCTATTTGGTATATATATGTTGTTAGGCAACTATTCAACAATATAGCATATGTCATTCTACATATATATTATATTGTTAATCATTGTTACTATATACTACATACTATTCGCCATATCTCCCAAACTTATTTACATATTTTGACGAAATAAAGCTAAAATTGAAGAGGAAACCCATCCATTTTGTCCTGTTGCGATAAGGGTCTCTTGCCCTTGAAGAAACGTTAAAATTCCTCTTCTAACGTTTGTTTCTCTTTTTTAGTTTTTTCAAAATAAAACAGATTCGATTCCATTATATGTGGCTTTGACACACCATACTGTGGTTAACGAATGATAAAAGAGGAATATGTTACTGTACCATTCAGAAGTACGTACAGGGCATTAAATAATATATGCACTTTATTCACATTTTGAAAACCAATTTATACTTTCTGTACTACAAAGCTGAATTTTGCATCACCCTGTATATTTTTTTTTAAATCTCAACCAAATATGCTAACTAAATGTTCAACACATCATCAGCGGAAAATAAATGCACAAATTACTACAAACTGCACAAAAAATTGAACGTAGTACCTATTGCTTTAGAAGAAATAGTTAACCCTCTCACGGCAGATGAGACCACGTGACACTCGTTGTAACTGGAAAATATATGGCTTCAACCACTAATTTCTTCAATTTTTTATAAAAAAACTCTCCTATTTGGTATATATATGTTGTTAGGCAACTATTGAACAATATAGCATATGTCATTCTACATATATATTATATTGTTATCCATTGTTACTATATACTACATACTATTCGCCATATCTCCAAAAGTTATTTACATATTTTGACGAAATAAAGCTCAAATTGAAGAGGAAACCCATCGATTTTGTACGGTTGCGATAAGTGTCCTTTGCCCTTGAAGAAACGTTAAAATTCCTCTTCTAACGTTTGTTTCTGTTTTTTAGTTTTTTTCAAAATAAAACAGATTCGATTCCATTATATGTGGCTTTGACACACCATACTGTGGTTAGCGAATGATAAAAGAGGAATATGTTACTGTGCCATTCAGAAGTACATACAGGGCATTCGTTAATATATGCACTTTCTTCACATTTTGAAAACCAATTTATACTTTCTGTACTACAAAGCTGAATTTTGCATCACCCTGTATATTTTTTCCAAATCTCAACCAAATATGCTAACTAAATGTTCTACACATCATCAGCGGAAAATAAATGCACAAATTACTACAAACTGCACAAAAAAATGAACGTAGTACCTGTTGCTTTAGAAGAAATAGTTAACCCTCTCACGGCTGATGAGACCACGTGACACTCGTTGTAACTGGAAAATGTATGGCTTCAACCACTAATTTCTTCAATTTTTTTAAAAACTTTCCTATTTGGTATATATATGTTGTTAGGCAACTATTCAACAATATAGCATATGTCATTCTACATACATATTATATTGTTAATCATTGTTACTATATACTACATACTATTCGCCATATCTCCCAAACTTATTTACATATTTTGACGAAATAAAGCTAAAATTGAAGAGGAAACCCCTCCATTTTGTTCTGTTGCGATAACGGTCCTTTGCCCTTGAAGAAACGTTAAAATTCCTCTTATAACGTTTGTTTCTGTTTTTTAGTTTTTTCAAAATAAAACAGATTCGATTCCATTATATGTGGCTTGGACACACCATACTGTGGTTAGCGAATGATAAAAGAGGAATATGTTACTGTGCCATTCAGAAGTACATACAGGGCATTCGTTAATATATGCACTTTCTTCACATTTTGAAAACCAATTTATACTTTCTGTACTACAAAGTTGAATTTTGCATCACCTTGTATATTTTTTCCAAATCTCAACCAAATATGCTAACTAAATGTTCTACACATCATCGTGGGAAAATCAATGCACAAATTACTACAAATTGCACTAAAAATGAACGTAGTACCTGTTTCTTTAGAAGAAATAGTTAACCCTCTCACGGCTGATGAGACCACGTGACACTCGTTGTAACTGGAAAAAAACGTATGGCTTCAACCACTAATTTCTTCAATTTTTTTTAAAAAACTCTCCTATTTGGTATATATATGTTGTTAGGCAACTATTCAACAATATAGCATATGTCATTCTACATATATATTATATTGTTATCCATTGTTACTATATACTACATACTATTCGCCATATCTCCCAAATTTGTTTACATATTTTAACGAAATAAGGCTCAAATTGAAGAGGAAAAACCTCCATTTTGTCCTGTTGCGATAAGGGTCTTTTTCCCTTGAAGAAACGTTAAAATTCCTCTTCTAACGTTTGCTTCTCTTTTTTAGTTTTTTCAAAATAAAACAGATTCGATTCCATGATATGTGGCTTTGACACACCATACTGTGGTTAACGAATGATAAAAGAGGAATATGTTACTGTACCATTCAGAAGTACATACAGGGCATTCGTTAATATATGCACTTTCTTCACATTTTGAAAACCAATTTATACTTTCTGTACTACAAAGTTGAATTTTGCATCACCCTGTATATTTTTTCCAAATCTCAACCAAATATGCTAGCTAAATGTTCTGCACATCATCGTGGGAAAATCAATGCACAAATTACTACAAATTTCACTAAAAATGAACGTAGTACCTGTTTCTTTAGAAGAAATAGTTAACCCTCTCACGGCTGATGAGACCACGTGACACTCGTTGTAACTGGAAAATATATGGCTTCAACCACTAATTTCTTCAATTTTTTTTAAAAAACTCTCCTATTTGGTATATATATGTTGTTAGGCAACTATTCGACAATATAGCATATGTCATTCTACATATATATTATATTGTTATCCATTGTTACTATATACTACATACTATTCGCCATATCTCCCAAATTTATTTACATATTTTAACGAAATAAGGCTAAAATTGAAGAGGAAAAACCTCCATTTTGTCCTGTTGCGATAAGGGTCTTTTTCCCTTGAAGAAACGTTAAAATTTCTCTTATAACGTTTGTTTCTGTTTTTTAGTTTTTTTCAAAATAAAACAGATTCGATTCCATTATATGTGGCTTTGACACACCATACTGTGGTTAACGAATGATAAAAGAGGAATATGTTACTGTACCATTCAGAAGTACATACAGGGCATTCGTTAATATATGCACTTTCTTCACATTTTGAAAACCAATTTATACTTTCTGTACTACAAAGTTGAATTTTGCATCACCCTGTATATTTTTTCCAAATCTCAACCAAATATGCTAACTAAATGTTCTACACATCATCGTGGGAAAATCAATGCACAAATTACTACAAATTGCACTAAAAATGAACGTAGTACCTGTTTCTTTAGAAGAAATAGTTAACCCTCTCACGGCTGATGAGACCACGTGACACTCGTTGTAACTGGAAAATATATGGCTTCAACCACTAATTTCTTCAATTTTTTTAAAAAAACTCTCCTATTTGGTATATATATGTTGTTAGGCAACTATTCAACAATATAGCATATGTCATTCTACATATATATTATATTGTTATCCATTGTTACTATATACTACATACTATTAGCCATATCTCCCAAATTTATTTACATATTTTAACGAAATAAAGCTAAAATTGAAGAGGAAACCCCTCCATTTTGTTCTGTTGCGATAACGGTCCTTTGCCCTTGAAGAAACGTTAAAATTCCTCTTATAACGTTTGTTTCTGTTTTTTAGTTTTTTTCAAAATAAAACAGATTCGATTCCATTATATGTGGCTTTGACACACCATACTGTGGTTAACGAATGATAAAAGAGGAATATGTTACTGTACCATTCAGAAGTACATACAGGGCATTCGTTAATATATGCACTTTCTTCACATTTTGAAAACCAATTTATACTTTCTGTACTACAAAGTTGAATTTTGCATCACCCTGTATATTTTTTCCAAATCTCAACCAAATATGCTAACTAAATGTTCTACACATCATCAGCGGAAAATCAATGCACAAATTACTACAAATTGCACTAAAAATGAACGTAGTACCTGTTTCTTTAGAAGAAATAGTTAACCCTCTCACGGCTGATGAGACCACGTGACACTCGTTGTAACTGGAAAATATATGGCTTCAACCACTAATTTCTTCAATTTTTTTAAAAAAACTCTCCTATTTGGTATATATATGTTGTTAGGCAACTATTCAACAATATAGCATATGTCATTCTACATATATATTATATTGTTATCCATTGTTACTATATACTACATACTATTCGCCATATCTCCCAAATTTACTTACATATTTTAACGAAATAAGGCTCAAATTGAAGAGGAGAAACCTCCATTTTGTCCTGTTGCGATAAGGGTCTTTTTCCCTTGAAGAAACTTTAAAATTCCTCTTCTAACGTTTGCTTCTCTTTTTTAGTTTTTTCAAAATAAAACAGATTCGATTCCATTATATGTGGCTTTGACACACCATACTGTGGTTAGCGAATGATAAAAGAGGAATATGTTACTGTACCATTCAGAAGTACATACAGGGCATTCGTTAATATATGCACTTTCTTCACATTTTGAAAACCAATTTATACTTTCTGTACTACAAAGTTGAATTTTGCATCACCCTGTATATTTTTTCCAAATCTCAACCAAATATGCTAACTAAATGTTCTACACATCATCGTGGGAAAATCAATGCACAAATTACTACAAATTGCACTAAAAATGAACGTAGTACCTGTTTCTTTAGAAGAAATAGTTAACCCTCTCACGGCTGATGAGACCACGTGACACTCGTTGTAACTGGAAAATATATGGCTTCAACCACTAATTTCTTCAATTTTTTTAAAAAACTCTCCTATTTGGTATATATATGTTGTTAGGCAACTATTCAACAATATAGCATATGTCATTCTACATATATATTATATTGTTATCCATTGTTACTATATACTACATACTATTCGCCATATCTCCCAAATTTGTTTACATATTTTAACGAAATAAGGCTCAAATTGAAGAGGAAAAACCTCCATTTTGTCCTGTTGCGATAAGTGTCCTTTGCCCTTGAAGAAACGTTAAAATTCCTCTTCTAACGTTTGCTTCTCTTTTTCAGTTTTTTCAAAATAAAACAGATTCGATTCCATTATATGTGGCTTTGACACACCATACTGTGGTTAGCGAATGATAAAAGAGGAATATGTTACTGTACCATTCAGAAGTACATACAGGGCATTCGTTAATATATGCACTTTCTTCACATTTTGAAAACCAATTTATACTTTCTGTACTACAAAGTTGAATTTTGCATCACCCAGTATATTTTTTCCAAATCTCAACCAAATATGCTAACTAAATGTTCTACACATCATCGTGGGAAAATCAATGCACAAATTACTACAAATTGCACTAAAAATGAACGTAGTACCTGTTTCTTTAGAAGAAATAGTTAACCCTCTCACGGCTGATGAGACCACGTGACACTCGTTGTAACTGGAAAATATATGGCTTCAACCACTAATTTCTTCAATTTTTTTTAAAAAACTCTCCTATTTGGTATATATATGTTGTTAGGCAACTATTCAACAATATAGCATATGTCATTCTACATATATATTATATTGTTATCCATTGTTACTATATACTACATACTATTCGCCATATCTCCCAAATTTATTTACATATTTTAACGAAATAAGGCTAAAATTGAAGAGGAAAAACCTCCATTTTGTCGTGTTGCGATAAGGGTCTTTTTCCCTTGAAGAAACGTTAAAATTCCTCTTCTAACGTTTGCTTCTCTTTTTTAGTTTTTTCAAAATAAAACAGATTCGATTCCATTATATGTGGCTTTGACACACCATACTGTGGTTAGCGAATGATAAAAGAGCAATATGTTACTGTACCATTCAGAAGTACATACAGGGCATTCGTTAATATATGCACTTTCTTCACATTTTGAAAACCAATTTATACTTTCTGTACTACAAAGCTGAATTTTGCATCACCCTGTATATTTTTTCCAAATCTCAACCAAATATGCTAACTAAATGTTCTACACATTCACATGGGAAACTAATGCACAAATTACTACAAACTGCACTAAAAAATGAACGTAGTACCTGTTGCTTTAGAAGAAATAGTTAACCCTCTCACGGCTGATGAGACCACGTGACACTCGTTGTAACTGCAAAATGTATGGCTTCAACCACTAATTTCTTCAATTTTTTTAAAAACTTTCCTATTTGGTATATATATGTTGTTAGGCAACTATTCAACAATATAGCATATGTCATTCTACATATATATTATATTGTTAATCATTGTTACTATATACTACATACTATTCGCCATATCTCCCAAACTTATATACATATTTTGACGAAATAAAGCTAAAATTGAAGAGGAAACCCATCCATTTTGTCCTGTTGCGATAAGGGTCTCTTGCCCTTGAAGAAACGTTAAAATTCCTCTTCTAACGTTTGTTTCTCTTTTTTAGTTTTTTCAAAATAAAACAGATTCGATTCCATTATATGTGGCTTTGACACACCATACTGTGGTTAACGAATGATAAAAGAGGAATATGTTACTGTACCATTCAGAAGTACGTACAGGGCATTAAATAATATATGCACTTTATTCACATTTTGAAAACCAATTTATACTTTCTGTACTACAAAGCTGAATTTTGCATCACCCTGTATATTTTTTTTTAAATCTCAACCAAATATGCTAACTAAATGTTCAACACATCATCAGCGGAAAATAAATGCACAAATTACTACAAACTGCACAAAAAATTGAACGTAGTACCTATTGCTTTAGAAGAAATAGTTAACCCTCTCACGGCAGATGAGACCACGTGACACTCGTTGTAACTGGAAAATGTATGGCTTCAACCACTAATTTCTTCAATTTTTTATAAAAAAAACTCTCCTATTTGGTATATATATGTTGTTAGGCAACTATTGAACAATATAGCATATGTCATTCTACATATATATTATATTGTTATCCATTGTTACTATATACTACATACTATTCGCCATATCTCCAAAAGTTATTTACATATTTTGACGAAATAAAGCTCAAATTGAAGAGGAAACCCATCGATTTTGTACGGTTGCGATAAGTGTCCTTTGCCCTTGAAGAAACGTTAAAATTCCTCTTCTAACGTTTGTTTCTGTTTTTTAGTTTTTTCAAAATAAAACAGATTCGATTCCATTATATGTGGCTTTGACACACCATACTGTGGTTAGCGAATGATAAAAGAGGAATATGTTACTGTGCCATTCAGAAGTACATACAGGGCATTCGTTAATATATGCACTTTCTTCACATTTTGAAAACCAATTTATACTTTCTGTACTACAAAGCTGAATTTTGCATCACCCTGTATATTTTTTCCAAATCTCAACCAAATATGCTAACTAAATGTTCTACACATCATCAGCGGAAAATAAATGCACAAATTACTACAAACTGCACAAAAAAATGAACGTAGTACCTGTTGCTTTAGAAGAAATATTTAACCCTCTCACGGCTGATGAGACCACGTGACACTCGTTGTAACTGGAAAATGTATGGCTTCAACCACTAATTTCTTCAATTTTTTTAAAAACTTTCCTATTTGGTATATATATGTTGTTAGGCAACTATTCAACAATATAGCATATGTCATTCTACATACATATTATATTGTTAATCATTGTTACTATATACTACATACTATTCGCCATATCTCCCAAACTTATTTACATATTTTGACGAAATAAAGCTAAAATTGAAGAGGAAACCCCTCCATTTTGTTCTGTTGCGATAACGGTCCTTTGCCCTTGAAGAAACGTTAAAATTCCTCTTATAACGTTTGTTTCTGTTTTTTAGTTTTTTCAAAATAAAACAGATTCGATTCCATTATATGTGGCTTGGACACACCATACTGTGGTTAGCGAATGATAAAAGAGGAATATGTTACTGTGCCATTCAGAAGTACATACAGGGCATTCGTTAATATATGCACTTTCTTCACATTTTGAAAACCAATTTATACTTTCTGTACTACAAAGTTGAATTTTGCATCACCTTGTATATTTTTTCCAAATCTCAACCAAATATGCTAACTAAATGTTCTACACATCATCGTGGGAAAATCAATGCACAAATTACTACAAATTGCACTAAAAATGAACGTAGTACCTGTTTCTTTAGAAGAAATAGTTAACCCTCTCACGGCTGATGAGACCACGTGACACTCGTTGTAACTGGAAAAAAACGTATGGCTTCAACCACTAATTTCTTCAATTTTTTTTAAAAAACTCTCCTATTTGGTATATATATGTTGTTAGGCAACTATTCAACAATATAGCATATGTCATTCTACATATATATTATATTGTTATCCATTGTTACTATATACTACATACTATTCGCCATATCTCCCAAATTTGTTTACATATTTTAACGAAATAAGGCTCAAATTGAAGAGGAAAAACCTCCATTTTGTCCTGTTGCGATAAGGGTCTTTTTCCCTTGAAGAAACGTTAAAATTCCTCTTCTAACGTTTGCTTCTCTTTTTTAGTTTTTTCAAAATAAAACAGATTCGATTCCATGATATGTGGCTTTGACACACCATACTGTGGTTAACGAATGATAAAAGAGGAATATGTTACTGTACCATTCAGAAGTACATACAGGGCATTCGTTAATATATGCACTTTCTTCACATTTTGAAAACCAATTTATACTTTCTGTACTACAAAGTTGAATTTTGCATCACCCTGTATATTTTTTCCAAATCTCAACCAAATATGCTAGCTAAATGTTCTGCACATCATCGTGGGAAAATCAATGCACAAATTACTACAAATTTCACTAAAAATGAACGTAGTACCTGTTTCTTTAGAAGAAATAGTTAACCCTCTCACGGCTGATGAGACCACGTGACACTCGTTGTAACTGGAAAATATATGGCTTCAACCACTAATTTCTTCAATTTTTTTTAAAAAACTCTCCTATTTGGTATATATATGTTGTTAGGCAACTATTCGACAATATAGCATATGTCATTCTACATATATATTATATTGTTATCCATTGTTACTATATACTACATACTATTCGCCATATCTCCCAAATTTATTTACATATTTTAACGAAATAAGGCTAAAATTGAGGAGGAAAAACCTCCATTTTGTCCTGTTGCGATAAGGGTCTTTTTCCCTTGAAGAAACGTTAAAATTTCTCTTATAACGTTTGTTTCTGTTTTTTAGTTTTTTTCAAAATAAAACAGATTCGATTCCATTATATGTGGCTTTGACACACCATACTGTGGTTAACGAATGATAAAAGAGGAATATGTTACTGTACCATTCAGAAGTACATACAGGGCATTCGTTAATATATGCACTTTCTTCACATTTTGAAAACCAATTTATACTTTCTGTACTACAAAGTTGAATTTTGCATCACCCTGTATATTTTTTCCAAATCTCAACCAAATATGCTAACTAAATGTTCTACACATCATCGTGGGAAAATCAATGAACAAATTACTACAAATTGCACTAAAAATGAACGTAGTACCTGTTTCTTTAGAAGAAATAGTTAACCCTCTCACGGCTGATGAGACCACGTGACACTCGTTGTAACTGGAAAATATATGGCTTCAACCACTAATTTCTTCAATTTTTTTAAAAAAACTCTCCTATTTGGTATATATATGTTGTTAGGCAACTATTCAACAATATAGCATATGTCATTCTACATATATATTATATTGTTATCCATTGTTACTATATACTACATACTATTAGCCATATCTCCCAAATTTATTTACATATTTTAACGAAATAAAGCTCAAATTGAAGAGGAAACCCATCCATTTTGTACGGTTGCGATAAGTGTCCTTTGCCCTTGAACAAACGTTAAAATTCCTCTTCTAACGTTTGTTTCTGTTTTTTAGTTTTTTCAAAATAAAACAGATTCGATTCCATTATATGTGGCTTTGACACACCATACTGTGGTTAGCGAATGATAAAAGAGGAATATGTTACTGTGCCATTCAGAAGTACATACAGGGCATTCGTTAATATATGCACTTTCTTCACATTTTGAAAACCAATTTATACTTTCTGTACTACAAAGCTGAATTTTGCATCACCCTGTATATTTTTTCCAAATCTCAACCAAATATGCTAACTAAATGTTCTACACATCATCAGCGGAAAATAAATGCACAAATTACTACAAACTGCACAAAAAAATGAACGTAGTACCTGTTGTATTAGAAGAAATAGTCAACCCTCTCACGGCTGATGAGACCACGTGACACTCGTTGTAACTGGAAAATGTATGGATTCAACCACTAATTTCTTCAATTTTTTTAAAAACTTTCCTATTTGGTATATATATGTTGTTAGGCAACTATTCAACAATATAGCATATGTCATTCTACATACATATTATATTGTTAATCATTGTTACTATATACTACATACTATTCGCCATATCTCCCAAACTTATTTACATATTTTGACGAAATAAAGCTAAAATTGAAGAGGAAACCCCTCCATTTTGTTCTGTTGCGATAACGGTCCTTTGCCCTTGAAGAAACGTTAAAATTCCTCTTATAACGTTTGTTTCTGTTTTTTAGTTTTTTTTTTCAAAATAAAACAGATTCGATTCCAGTATATGTGGCTTTGACACACCATACTGTGGTTAACGAATGATAAAAGAGGAATATGTTACTGTACCATTCAGAAGTACATACAGGGCATTCGTTAATATATGCACTTTCTTCACATTTTGAAAACCAATTTATACTTTCTGTACTACAAAGTTGAATTTTGCATCACCTTGTATATTTTTTCCAAATCTCAACCAAATATGCTAACTAAATGTTCTACACATCATCGTGGGAAAATCAATGCACAAATTACTACAAATTGCACTAAAAATGAACGTAGTACCTGTTTCTTTAGAAGAAATAGTTAACCCTCTCACGGCTGATGAGACCACGTGACACTCGTTGTAACTGGAAAAAAACGTATGGCTTCAACCACTAATTTCTTCAATTTTTTTTAAAAAACTCTCCTATTTGGTATATATATGTTGTTAGGCAACTATTCAACAATATAGCATATGTCATTCTACATATATATTATATTGTTATCCATTGTTACTATATACTACATACTATTCGCCATATCTCCCAAATTTGTTTACATATTTTAACGAAATAAGGCTCAAATTGAAGAGGAAAAACCTCCATTTTGTCCTGTTGCGATAAGGGTCTTTTTCCCTTGAAGAAACGTTAAAATTCCTCTTCTAACGTTTGCTTTTCTTTTTTAGTTTTTTCAAAATAAAACAGATTCGATTCCATGATATGTGGCTTTGACACACCATACTGTGGTTAGCGAATGATAAAAGAGGAATATGTTACTGTACCATTCAGAAGTACGTACAGGGCATTAAATAATATATGCACTTTATTCACATTTTGAAAACCAATTTATACTTTCTGTACTACAAAGCTGAATTTTGCATCACCCTGTATATTTTTTTCCAAATCTCAACCAAATATGCTAACTAAATGTTCTACACATCATCAGCGGAAAATAAATGCACAAATTACTACAAACTGCACAAAAAATTGAACGTAGTACCTATTGCTTTAGAAGAAATAGTTAACCCTCTCACGGCAGATGAGACCACGTGACACTCGTTGTAACTGGAAAATATATGGCTTCAACCACTAATTTCTTCAATTTTTTAAAAAAAACTCTCCTATTTGGTATATATATGTTGTTAGGCAACTATTCAACAATATAGCATATGTCATTCTACATATATATTATATTGTTATCCATTGTTACTATATACTACATACTATTCGCCATATCTCCAAAAGTTATTTACATATTTTGACGAAATAAAGCTAAAATTGAAGAGGAAACCCTTCCATTTTGTTCTGTTGCGATAACGGTCCTTTGCTCTTGAAGAAACGTTAAAATTCCTCTTATAACGTTTGTTTCTGTTTTTTAGTTTTTTTCAAAATAAAACAGATTCGATTCCATTATATGTGGCTTTGACACACCATACTGTGGTTAACGAATGATAAAAGAGGAATATGTTACTGTACCATTCAGTAGTACATACAGGGCATTCGTTAATATATGCACTTTCTTCACATTTTGAAAACCAATTTATACTTTCTGTACTACAAAGTTGAATTTTGCATCACCCTGTATATTTTTTCCAAATCTCAACCAAATATGCTAACTAAATGTTCTACACATCATCGTGGGAAAATAAATGCACAAATTACTACAAATTGCACTAAAAATGAACGTAGTACCTGTTGCTTTAGAAGAAATAGTTATCCCTCTCACGGCTGATGAGACCACGTGACACTCGTTGTAACTGGAAAATATATGGCTTCAACCACTAATTTCTTCAATTTTTTTTAAAAAACTCTCCTATTTGGTATATATATGTTGTTAGGCAACTATTCAACAATATAGCATATGTCATTCTACATATATATTATATTGTTATCCATTGTTACTATATACTACATACTATTCGCCATATCTCCCAAATTTATTTACATATTTTAACGAAATAAGGCTCAAATTGAAGAGGAAAAACCTCCATTTTGTCCTGTTGCGATAAGGGTCTTTTTCCCTTGAAGAAACGTTAAAATTCCTCTTCTAACGTTTGCTTCTCTTTTTTAGTTTTTTCAAAATAAAACAGATTCGATTCCATTATATGTGGCTTTGACACACCATACTGTGGTTAGCGAATGATAAAAGAGGAATATGTTACTGTACCATTCAGAAGTACATACAGGGCATTCGTTAATATATGCACTTTCTTCACATTTTGAAAACCAATTTATACTTTCTGTACTACAAAGCTGAATTTTGCATCACCCTGTATATTTTTTCCAAATCTCAACCAAATATGCTAACTAAATGTTCTACACATCATCATGGGAAACTAATGCACAAATTACTACAAACTGCACAAAAAAATGAACGTAGTACCTGTTGCTTTAGAAGAAATAGTTAACCCTCTCACGGCTGATGAGACCACGTGACACTCGTTGTAACTGGAAAATGTATGGCTTCAACCACTAATTTCTTCAATTTTTTTAAAAACTTTCCTATTTGGTATATATATGTTGTTAGGCAACTATTCAACAATATAGCATATGTCATTCTACATATATATTATATTGTTAATCATTGTTACTATATACTACATACTATTCGCCATATCTCCCAAACTTATTTACTTATTTTGACGAAATAAAGCTAAAATTGAAGAGGAAACCCCTCCATTTTGTTCTGTTGCGATAAGGGTCCTTTGCCCTTGAAGAAACATTAAAATTCCTCTTATAACGTTTGTTTCTCTTTTTTAGTTTTTTCAAAATAAAACAGATTCGATTCCATTATATGTGGCTTTGACACACCATACTATGGTTAAGGAATGATAAAAGAGGAATATGTTACTGTGCCATTCAGAAGTACATACAGGGCATTCGTTAATATATGCACTTTCTTCACATTTTGAAAACCAATTTATACTTTCTGTACTACAAAGCTGAATTTTGCATCACCCTGTATATTTTTTCCAAATCTCAACCAAATATGCTAACTAAATGTTCTACACATCATCAGCGGAAAAGAAATGCACAAATTACTACAAACTGCACAAAAAAATGAACGTAGTACCTGTTGCTTTAGAAGAAATAGTTAACCCTCTCACGGCTGATGAGACCACGTGACACTCGTTGTAACTGGAAAATGTATGGCTTCAACCACTAATTTCTTCAATTTTTTTAAAAACTCTCCGATTTGGTATATATATGTTCTTAGGAAACTATTCAACAATATAGCATATGTCATTCTACATATATATTATATTGTTAATCATTGTTACTATATACTACATACTATTCGCCATATCTCCCAAAATTATTTACATATTTTAACGAAATAATTCTCAAATTGAAGAGGAAAAACCTCCATTTTGTCCTGTTGCGATAAGGGTCTTTTGCTTTTGAAGAAACGTTAAAATTCCTCTTCTAACGTTTGTTTCTCTTTTTTAGTTTTTTCAAAATAAAACAGATTCGATTCCATTATATGTGGCTTTGACACACCATACTGTGGTTAACGAATGATAAAAGAGGAATATGTTACTGTACGATTCAGAAGTACGTACAGGGCATTCGTTAATATATGCACTTTCTTCACATTTGAAAACCAATTTATACTTTCTGTACTACAAAGCTGAATTTTGCATCACCCTGTATATTTTTCCAAACCTCAACCACTATGCTAACTAAATGTTCTACACATCATCAGAGGAAAATAAATGCACAAATTACTACAAACTGCACAAAAAAATGAAAGTAGTAACTGTTGCTTTAGAAGAAATAGTTAACCCTCTCACGGCTGATGAGACCACGTGACACTCGTTGAAACTGGAAAATGTATGGCTTCAACTACTAATTTCTTCAATTTTTTTAAAAACTTTCCTATTTGGTATATATATGTTGTTAGGCAACTATTCAACAATATAGCATATGTCATTCTACATATATATTATATTGTTATCCATTGTTACTATATACTACATACTATTCGCTATATCTCCCAAATTTATTTACATATTTTAACGAAATAAGGCTCAAATTGAAGAGGAAAAACCTCCATTTTGTCCTGGTCGATAAGGGTCTCTTGCCCTTGAAGAAACGTTAAAATTCCTCTTCTAACGTTTGTTTCTCTTTTTTAGTTTTTTCAAAATAAAACAGATTCGATTCCATTATATGTGGCTTTGGCACACCATACTGTGGTTAACGAATGATAAAAGAGGAATATGTTACTGTACCATTCAGAAGTACATACAGGGCATTCGTTAATATATGCACTTTCTCACATTTTGAAAACCAATTTATACTTTCTGTACTACAAAGTTGAATTTTGCATCACTCTGTATATTTTTTCCAAATCTCAACCAAATATGCTAACTAAATGTTCTACACATCATCATGGGAAACTAATGCACAAATTACTACAAACTGCACTAAAAAATGAACGTAGTAACTGTTGCTTTAGAAGAAATAGTTAACCCTCTCACGGCAGATGAGACCACGTGACACTCGTTGTAACTGGAAAATATATGGCTTCAACCACTAATTTCTTCAATTTTTTTAAAAAAACTCTCCTATTTGGTATATATATGTTGTTAGGCAACTATTCAACAATATAGCATATGTCATTCTACATATATATTATATTGTTATCCATTGTTACTATATACTACATACTATTCGCCATATCTCCCAAATTTATTTACATATTTTAACGAAATAAGGCTCAAATTGAAGAGGAAAAACCTCCATTTTGTTCTGTTGCGATAAGGGTCCTTTGCCCTTGAAGAAACATTAAAATTCCTCTTATAACGTTTGTTTCTCTTTTTTAGTTTTTTCAAAATAAAACAGATTCGATTCCATTATATGTGGCTTTGACACACCATACTATGGTTAAGGAATGATAAAAGAGGAATATGTTACTGTGCCATTCAGAAGTACATACAGGGCATTCGTTAATATATGCACTTTCTTCACATTTTGAAAACCAATTTATACTTTCTGTACTACAAAGCTGAATTTTGCATCACCCTGTATATTTTTTCCAAATCTCAACCAAATATGCTAACTAAATGTTCTACACATCATCAGCGGAAAAGAAATGCACAAATTACTACAAACTGCACAAAAAAATGAACGTAGTACCTGTTGCTTTAGAAGAAATAGTTAACCCTCTCACGGCTGATGAGACCACGTGACACTCGTTGTAACTGGAAAATGTATGGCTTAAACCACTAATTTCTTCAATTTTTTTAAAAACTCTCCGATTTGGTATATATATGTTCTTAGGAAACTATTCAACAATATAGCATATGTCATTCTACATATATATTATATTGTTAATCATTGTTACTATATACTACATACTATTCGCCATATCTCCCAAAATTATTTACATATTTTAACGAAATAATTCTCAAATTGAAGAGGAAAAACCTCCATTTTGTCCTGTTGCGATAAGGGTCTTTTGCTTTTGAAGAAACGTTAAAATTCCTCTTCTAACGTTTGTTTCTCTTTTTTAGTTTTTTCAAAATAAAACAGATTCGATTCCATTATATGTGGCTTTGACACACCATACTGTGGTTAACGAATGATAAAAGAGGAATATGTTACTGTACGATTCAGAAGTACGTACAGGGCATTCGTTAATATATGCACTTTCTTCACATTTTGAAAACCAATTTATACTTTCTGTACTACAAAGCTGAATTTTGCATCACCCTGTATATTTTTTCCAAACCTCAACCAACTATGCTAACTAAATGTTCTACACATCATCAGAGGAAAATAAATGCACAAATTACTACAAACTGCACAAAAAAATGAAAGTAGTAACTGTTGCTTTAGAAGAAATAGTTAACCCTCTCACGGCTGATGAGACCACGTGACACTCGTTGAAACTGGAAAATGTATGGCTTCAACTACTAATTTCTTCAATTTTTTTAAAAACTTTCCTATTTGGTATATATATGTTGTTAGGCAACTATTCAACAATATAGCATATGTCATTCTACATATATATTATATTGTTATCCATTGTTACTATATACTACATACTATTCGCTATATCTCCCAAATTTATTTACATATTTTAACGAAATAAGGCTCAAATTGAAGAGGAAAAACCTCCATTTTGTCCTGGTCGATAAGGGTCTCTTGCCCTTGAAGAAACGTTAAAATTCCTCTTCTAACGTTTGTTTCTCTTTTTTAGTTTTTTCAAAATAAAACAGATTCGATTCCATTATATGTGGCTTTGGCACACCATACTGTGGTTAACGAATGATAAAAGAGGAATATGTTACTGTACCATTCAGAAGTACGTACAGCGCATTAAATAATATATGCACTTTCTTCACATTTTGAAAACCAATTTATACTTTCTGTACTACAAAGCTGAATTTTGCATCACCCTGTATATTTTTTTCCAAATCTCAACCAAATATGCTAACTAAATGTTCTACACATCATCAGCGGAAAATAAATGCACAAATTACTACAAACTGCAGAAAAAATTGAACGTAGTACCTATTGCTTTAGAAGAAATAGTTAACCCTCTCACGGCAGATGAGACCACGTGACACTCGTTGTAACTGGAAAATATATGGCTTCAACCACTAATTTCTTCAATTTTTTTAAAAAAACTCTCCTATTTGGTATATATATGTTGTTAGGCAACTATTCAACAATATAGCATATGTCATTCTACATATATATTATATTGTTATCCATTGTTACTATATACTACATACTATTCGCCATATCTCCCAAATTTATTTACATATTTTAACGAAATAAGGCTCAAATTGAAGAGGAAAAACCTCCATTTTGTCCTGTTGCGATAAGGGTCTTTTTCCCTTGAAGAAACGTTAAAATTCCTCTTCTAACGTTTGCTTCTCTTTTTTAGTTTTTTCAAAATAAAACAGATTCGATTCCATTATATGTGGCTTTGACACACCATACTGTGGTTAGCGAATGATAAAAGAGGAATATGTTACTGTACCATTCAGAAGTACATACAGGGCATTCGTTAATATATGCACTTTCTTCACATTTTGAAAACCAATTTATACTTTCTGTACTACAAAGCTGAATTTTGCATCACCCTGTATATTTTTCCAAATCTCAACCAAATATGCTAACTAAATGTTCTACACATCATCATGGGAAACTAATGCACAAATTACTACAAACTGCACTAAAAAATGAACGTAGTAACTGTTGCTTTAGAAGAAATAGTTAACCCTCTCACGGCTGATGAGACCACGTGACACTCGTTGTAACTGGAAAATGTATGGCTTCAACCACTAATTTCTTCAATTTTTTTAAAAACTTTCCTATTTGGTATATATATGTTGTTAGGCAACTATTCAACAATATAGCATATGTCATTCTACATATATATTATATTGTTAATCATTGTTACTATATACTACATACTATTCGCCATATCTCCCAAACTTATTTACATATTTTGACGAAATAAAGCTAAAATTGAAGAGGAAACCCCTCCATTTTGTTCTGTTGCGATAACGGTCCTTTGCCCTTGAAGAAACGTTAAAATTCCTCTTATAACGTTTGTTTCTGTTTTTTAGTTTTTTTCAAAATAAAACAGATTCGATTCCATTATATGTGGCTTTGACACACCATACTGTGGTTAACGAATGATAAAAGAGGAATATGTTACTGTACCATTCAGAAGTACATACAGGGCATTCGTTAATATATGCACTTTCTTCACATTTTGAAAACCAATTTATACTTTCTGTACTACAAAGTTGAATTTTGCATCACCCTGTATATTTTTTCCAAATCTCAACCAAATATGCTAACTAAATGTTCTACACATCATCGTGGGAAACTAATGCACAAATTACTACAAACTGCACTAAAAAATGAACGTAGTAACTGTTGCTTTAGAAGAAATAGTTAACCCTCTCACGGCAGATGAGACCACGTGACACTCGTTGTAACTGGAAAATATATGGCTTCAACCACTAATTTCTTCAATTTTTTTAAAAAAACTCTCCTATTTGGTATATATATGTTGTTAGGCAACTATTCAACAATATAGCATATGTCATTCTACATATATATTATATTGTTATCCATTGTTACTATATACTACATACTATTCGCCATATCTCCCAAATTTATTTACATATTTTAACGAAATAAGGCTCAAATTGAAGAGGAAAAACCTCCATTTTGTCCTGTTGCGATAAGGGTCTTTTTCCCTTGAAGAAACGTTAAAATTCCTCTTCTAACGTTTGCTTCTCTTTTTTAGTTTTTTCAAAATAAAACAGATTCGATTCCATTATATGTGGCTTTGACACACCATACTGTGGTTAGCGAATGATAAAAGAGGAATATGTTACTGTACCATTCAGAAGTACATACAGGGCATTCGTTAATATATGCACTTTCTTCACATTTTGAAAACCAATTTATACTTTCTGTACTACAAAGCTGAATTTTGCATCACCCTGTATATTTTTTCCAAATCTCAACCAAATATGCTAACTAAATGTTCTACACATCATCATGGGAAACTAATGCACAAATTACTACAAACTGCACTAAAAAATGAACGTAGTAACTGTTGCTTTAGAAGAAATAGTTAACCCTCTCACGGCTGATGAGACCACGTGACACTCGTTGTAACTGGAAAATGTATGGCTTCAACCACTAATTTCTTCAATTTTTTTAAAAACTTTCCTATTTGGTATATATATGTTGTTAGGCAACTATTCAACAATATAGCATATGTCATTCTACATATATATTATATTGTTAATCATTGTTACTATATACTACATACTATTCGCCATATCTCCCAAACTTATTTACATATTTTGACGAAATAAAGCTAAAATTGAAGAGGAAACCCCTCCATTTTGTTCTGTTGCGATAAGGGTCCTTTGCCCTTGAAGAAACATTAAAATTCCTCTTATAACGTTTGTTTCTCTTTTTTAGTTTTTTGAAAATAAAACAGATTCGATTCCATTATATGTGGCTTTGACACACCATACTATGGTTAAGGAATGATAAAAGAGGAATATGTTACTGTGCCATTCAGAAGTACATACAGGGCATTCGTTAATATATGCACTTTCTTCACATTTTGAAAACCAATTTATACTTTCTGTACTACAAAGCTGAATTTTGCATCACACTGTATATTTTTTCCAAATCTCAACCAAATATGCTAACTAAATGTTCTACACATCATCAGCGGAAAAGAAATGCACAAATTACTACAAAATGCACAAAAAAAATGAACTAGTACCTGTTGCTTTAGAAGAAATAGTTAACCCTCTCACGGCTGATGAGACCACGTGACACTCGTTGTAACTGGAAAATGTATGGCTTCAACCACTAATTTCTTCAATTTTTTTAAAAACTCTCCGATTTGGTATATATATGTTCTTAGGAAACTATTCAACAATATAGCATATGTCATTCTACATATATATTATATTGTTAATCATTGTTACTATATACTACATACTATTCGCCATATCTCCCAAAATTATTTACATATTTTAACGAAATAATTCTCAAATTGAAGAGGAAAAACCTCCATTTTGTCCTGTTGCGATAAGGGTCTTTTGCTTTTGAAAAAAACGTTAAAATTCCTCTTCTAAAGTTTTTTTCTCTTTTTTAGTTTTTTCAAAATAAAACAGATTCGATTCCATTATATGTGGCTTTGACACACCATACTGTGGTTAACGAATGATAAAAGAGGAATATGTTACTGTACGATTCAGAAGTACGTACAGGGCATTCGTTAATATATGCACTTTCTTCACATTTTGAAAACCAATTTATACTTTCTGTACTACAAAGCTGAATTTTGCATCACCCTGTATATTTTTTCCAAACCTCAACCAACTATGCTAACTAAATGTTCTACACATCATCAGAGGAAAATAAATGCACAAATTACTACAAACTGCACAAAAAAATGAAAGTAGTAACTGTTGCTTTAGAAGAAATAGTTAACCCTCTCACGGCTGATGAGACCACGTGACACTCGTTGAAACTGGAAAATGTATGGCTTCAACTACTAATTTCTTCAATTTTTTTAAAAACTTTCCTATTTGGTATATATATGTTGTTAGGCAACTATTCAACAATATAGCATATGTCATTCTACATATATATTATATTGTTATCCATTGTTACTATATACTACATACTATTCGCTATATCTCCCAAATTTATTTACATATTTTTACGAAATAAGGCTCAAATTAAAGAGGAAAAACCTCCATTTTGTCCTGTTGCGATAAGGGTCTCTTGCCCTTGAAGAAACGTTAAAATTCCTCTTCTAACGTTTGCTTCTCTTTTTTAGTTTTTTCAAAATAAAACAGATTCGATTCCATTATATGTGGCTTTGGCACACCATACTGTGCTTAACGAATGATAAAAGAGGAATATGTTACTGTACCATTCAGAAGTACGTACAGGGCATTAAATAATATATGCACTTTCTTCACATTTTGAAAACCAATTTATACTTTCTGTACTACAAAGCTGAATTTTGCATCACCCTGTATATTTTTTTCCAAATCTCAACCAAATATGCTAACTAAATGTTCTACACATCATCAGCGGAAAATAAATGCACAAATTACTACAAACTGCAGAAAAAATTGAACGTAGTACCTATTGCTTTAGAAGAAATAGTTAACCCTCTCACGGCAGATGAGACCACGTGACACTCGTTGTAACTGGAAAATATATGACTTCAACCACTAATTTCTTCAATTTTTTAAAAAAAACTCTCCTATTTGGTATATATATGTTGTTAGGCAACTATTCAACAATATAGCATATGTCATTCTACATATATATTATATTGTTAATCATTGTTACTATATACTACATACTATTCGCCATATCTCCCAAACTTATTTACATATTTTGACGAAATAAAGCTAAAATTGAAGAGGAAACCCCTCCATTTTGTTCTGTTGCGATAACGGTCCTTTGCCCTTGAAGAAACGTTAAAATTCCTCTTATAACGTTTGTTTCTGTTTTTTAGTTTTTTTCAAAATAAAACAGATTCGATTCCATTATATGTGGCTTTGACACACCATACTGTGGTTAACGAATGATAAAAGAGGAATATGTTACTGTACCATTCAGAAGTACATACAGGGCATTCGTTAATATATGCACTTTCTTCACATTTTGAAAACCAATTTATACTTTCTGTACTACAAAGTTGAATTTTGCATCACCCTGTATATTTTTTCCAAATCTCAACCAAATATGCTAACTAAATGTTCTACACATCATCATGGGAAACTAATGCACAAATTACTACAAACTGCACTAAAAAATGAACGTAGTAACTGTTGCTTTAGAAGAAATAGTTAACCCTCTCACGGCAGATGAGACCACGTGACACTCGTTGTAACTGGAAAATATATGGCTTCAACCACTAATTTCTTCAATTTTTTTAAAAAAACTCTCCTATTTGGTATATATATGTTGTTAGGCAACTATTCAACAATATAGCATATGTCATTCTACATATATATTATATTGTTATCCATTGTTACTATATACTACATACTATTCGCCATATCTCCCAAATTTATTTACATATTTTAACGAAATAAGGCTCAAATTGAAGAGGAAAAACCTCCATTTTGTCCTGTTGCGATAAGGGTCTTTTTCCCTTGAAGAAACGTTAAAATTCCTCTTCTAACGTTTGCTTCTCTTTTTTAGTTTTTTCAAAATAAAACAGATTCGATTCCATTATATGTGGCTTTGACACACCATACTGTGGTTAGCGAATGATAAAAGAGGAATATGTTACTGTACCATTCAGAAGTACATACAGGGCATTCGTTAATATATGCACTTTCTTCACATTTTGAAAACCAATTTATACTTTCTGTACTACAAAGCTGAATTTTGCATCACCCTGTATATTTTTTCCAAATCTCAACCAAATATGCTAACTAAATGTTCTACACATCATCATGGGAAACTAATGCACAAATTACTACAAACTGCACTAAAAAATGAACGTAGTACCTGTTGCTTTAGAAGAAATAGTTAACCCTCTCACGGCTGATGAGACCACGTGACACTCGTTGTAACTGGAAAATGTATGGCTTCAACCACTAATTTCTTCAATTTTTTTAAAAACTTTCCTATTTGGTATATATATGTTGTTAGGCAACTATTCAACAATATAGCATATGTCATTCTACATATATATTATATTGTTAATCATTGTTACTATATACTACATACTATTCGCCATATCTCCCAAACTTATTTACATATTTTGACGAAATAAAGCTAAAATTGAAGAGGAAACCCCTCCATTTTGTTCTGTTGCGATAAGGGTCCTTTGCCCTTGAAGAAACATTAAAATTCCTCTTATAACGTTTGTTTCTCTTTTTTAGTTTTTTGAAAATAAAACAGATTCGATTCCATTATATGTGGCTTTGACACACCATACTATGGTTAAGGAATGATAAAAGAGGAATATGTTACTGTGCCATTCAGAAGTACATACAGGGCATTCGTTAATATATGCACTTTCTTCACATTTTGAAAACCAATTTATACTTTCTGTACTACAAAGCTGAATTTTGCATCACCCTGTATATTTTTTCCAAATCTCAACCAAATATGCTAACTAAATGTTCTACACATCATCAGCGGAAAAGAAATGCACAAATTACTACAAAATGCACAAAAAAAATGAACTAGTACCTGTTGCTTTAGAAGAAATAGTTAACCCTCTCACGGCTGATGAGACCACGTGACACTCGTTGTAACTGGAAAATGTATGGCTTCAACCACTAATTTCTTCAATTTTTTTAAAAACTCTCCGATTTGGTATATATATGTTCTTAGGAAACTATTCAACAATATAGCATATGTCATTCTACATATATATTATATTGTTAATCATTGTTACTATATACTACATACTATTCGCCATATCTCCCAAAATTATTTACATATTTTAACGAAATAATTCTCAAATTGAAGAGGAAAAACCTCCATTTTGTCCTGTTGCGATAAGGGTCTTTTGCTTTTGAAAAAAACGTTAAAATTCCTCTTCTAAAGTTTTTTTCTCTTTTTTAGTTTTTTCAAAATAAAACAGATTCGATTCCATTATATGTGGCTTTGACACACCATACTGTGGTTAACGAATGATAAAAGAGGAATATGTTACTGTACGATTCAGAAGTACGTACAGGGCATTCGTTAATATATGCACTTTCTTCACATTTTGAAAACCAATTTATACTTTCTGTACTACAAAGCTGAATTTTGCATCACCTTGTATATTTTTTCCAAACCTCAACCAACTATGCTAACTAAATGTTCTACACATCATCAGAGGAAAATAAATGCACAAATTACTACAAACTGCACAAAAAAATGAAAGTAGTAACTGTTGCTTTAGAAGAAATAGTTAACCCTCTCACGGCTGATGAGACCACGTGACACTCGTTGAAACTGGAAAATGTATGGCTTCAACTACTAATTTCTTCAATTTTTTTAAAAACTTTCCTATTTGGTATATATATGTTGTTAGGCAACTATTCAACAATATAGCATATGTCATTCTACATATATATTATATTGTTATCCATTGTTACTATATACTACATACTATTCGCTATATCTCCCAAATTTATTTACATATTTTTACGAAATAAGGCTCAAATTAAAGAGGAAAAACCTCCATTTTGTCCTGTTGCGATAAGGGTCTCTTGCCCTTGAAGAAACGTTAAAATTCCTCTTCTAACGTTTGCTTCTCTTTTTTAGTTTTTTCAAAATAAAACAGATTCGATTCCATTATATGTGGCTTTGGCACACCATACTGTGCTTAACGAATGATAAAAGAGGAATATGTTACTGTACCATTCAGAAGTACGTACAGGGCATTAAATAATATATGCACTTTCTTCACATTTTGAAAACCAATTTATACTTTCTGTACTACAAAGCTGAATTTTGCATCACCCTGTATATTTTTTTTCAAATCTCAACCAAATATGCTAACTAAATGTTCTACACATCATCAGCGGAAAATAAATGCACAAATTACTACAAACTGCAGAAAAAATTGAACGTAGTACCTATTGCTTTAGAAGAAATAGTTAACCCTCTCACGGCAGATGAGACCACGTGACACTCGTTGTAACTGGAAAATATATGACTTCAACCACTAATTTCTTCAATTTTTTAAAAAAAACTCTCCTATTTGGTATATATATGTTGTTAGGCAACTATTCAACAATATAGCATATGTCATTCTACATATATATTATATTGTTAATCATTGTTACTATATACTACATACTATTCGCCATATCTCCCAAACTTATTTACATATTTTGACGAAATAAAGCTAAAATTGAAGAGGAAACCCCTCCATTTTGTTCTGTTGCGATAACGGTCCTTTGCCCTTGAAGAAACGTTAAAATTCCTCTTATAACGTTTGTTTCTGTTTTTTAGTTTTTTTCAAAATAAAACAGATTCGATTCCATTATATGTGGCTTTGACACACCATACTGTGGTTAACGAATGATAAAAGAGGAATATGTTACTGTACCATTCAGAAGTACATACAGGGCATTCGTTAATATATGCACTTTCTTCACATTTTGAAAACCAATTTATACTTTCTGTACTACAAAGTTGAATTTTGCATCACCCTGTATATTTTTTCCAAATCTCAACCAAATATGCTAACTAAATGTTCTACACATCATCATGGGAAACTAATGCACAAATTACTACAAACTGCACTAAAAAATGAACGTAGTAACTGTTGCTTTAGAAGAAATAGTTAACCCTCTCACGGCAGATGAGACCACGTGACACTCGTTGTAACTGGAAAATATATGGCTTCAACCACTAATTTCTTCAATTTTTTTAAAAAAACTCTCCTATTTGGTATATATATGTTGTTAGGCAACTATTCAACAATATAGCATATGTCATTCTACATATATATTATATTGTTATCCATTGTTACTATATACTACATACTATTCGCCATATCTCCCAAATTTATTTACATATTTTAACGAAATAAGGCTCAAATTGAAGAGGAAAAACCTCCATTTTGTCCTGTTGCGATAAGGGTCTTTTTCCCTTGAAGAAACGTTAAAATTCCTCTTCTAACGTTTGCTTCTCTTTTTTAGTTTTTTCAAAATAAAACAGATTCGATTCCATTATATGTGGCTTTGACACACCATACTGTGGTTAGCGAATGATAAAAGAGGAATATGTTACTGTACCATTCAGAAGTACATACAGGGCATTCGTTAATATATGCACTTTCTTCACATTTTGAAAACCAATTTATACTTTCTGTACTACAAAGCTGAATTTTGCATCACCCTGTATATTTTTTCCAAATCTCAACCAAATATGCTAACTAAATGTTCTACACATCATCATGGGAAACTAATGCACAAATTACTACAAACTGCACTAAAAAATGAACGTAGTAACTGTTGCTTTAGAAGAAATAGTTAACCCTCTCACGGCTGATGAGACCACGTGACACTCGTTGTAACTGGAAAATGTATGGCTTCAACCACTAATTTCTTCAATTTTTTTAAAAACTTTCCTATTTGGTATATATATGTTGTTAGGCAACTATTCAACAATATAGCATATGTCATTCTACATATATATTATATTGTTAATCATTGTTACTATATACTACATACTATTCGCCATATCTCCCAAACTTATTTACATATTTTGACGAAATAAAGCTAAAATTGAAGAGGAAACCCCTCCATTTTGTTCTGTTGCGATAAGGGTCCTTTGCCCTTGAAGAAACATTAAAATTCCTCTTATAACGTTTGTTTCTCTTTTTTAGTTTTTTGAAAATAAAACAGATTCGATTCCATTATATGTGGCTTTGACACACCATACTATGGTTAAGGAATGATAAAAGAGGAATATGTTACTGTGCCATTCAGAAGTACATACAGGGCATTCGTTAATATATGCACTTTCTTCACATTTTGAAAACCAATTTATACTTTCTGTACTACAAAGCTGAATTTTGCATCACCCTGTATATTTTTTCCAAATCTCAACCAAATATGCTAACTAAATGTTCTACACATCATCAGCGGAAAAGAAATGCACAAATTACTACAAAATGCACAAAAAAAATGAACTAGTACCTGTTGCTTTAGAAGAAATAGTTAACCCTCTCACGGCTGATGAGACCACGTGACACTCGTTGTAACTGGAAAATGTATGGCTTCAACCACTAATTTCTTCAATTTTTTTAAAAACTCTCCGATTTGGTATATATATGTTCTTAGGAAACTATTCAACAATATAGCATATGTCATTCTACATATATATTATATTGTTAATCATTGTTACTATATACTACATACTATTCGCCATATCTCCCAAAATTATTTACATATTTTAACGAAATAATTCTCAAATTGAAGAGGAAAAACCTCCATTTTGTCCTGTTGCGATAAGGGTCTTTTGCTTTTGAAAAAAACGTTAAAATTCCTCTTCTAAAGTTTTTTTCTCTTTTTTAGTTTTTTCAAAATAAAACAGATTCGATTCCATTATATGTGGCTTTGACACACCATACTGTGGTTAACGAATGATAAAAGAGGAATATGTTACTGTACGATTCAGAAGTACGTACAGGGCATTCGTTAATATATGCACTTTCTTCACATTTTGAAAACCAATTTATACTTTCTGTACTACAAAGCTGAATTTTGCATCACCCTGTATATTTTTTCCAAACCTCAACCAACTATGCTAACTAAATGTTCTACACATCATCAGAGGAAAATAAATGCACAAATTACTACAAACTGCACAAAAAAATGAAAGTAGTAACTGTTGCTTTAGAAGAAATAGTTAACCCTCTCACGGCTGATGAGACCACGTGACACTCGTTGAAACTGGAAAATGTATGGCTTCAACTACTAATTTCTTCAATTTTTTTAAAAACTTTCCTATTTGGTATATATATGTTGTTAGGCAACTATTCAACAATATAGCATATGTCATTCTACATATATATTATATTGTTATCCATTGTTACTATATACTACATACTATTCGCTATATCTCCCAAATTTATTTACATATTTTTACGAAATAAGGCTCAAATTAAAGAGGAAAAACCTCCATTTTGTCCTGTTGCGATAAGGGTCTCTTGCCCTTGAAGAAACGTTAAAATTCCTCTTCTAACGTTTGTTTCTCTTTTTTAGTTTTTTCAAAATAAAACAGATTCGATTCCATTATATGTGGCTTTGGCACACCATACTGTGCTTAACGAATGATAAAAGAGGAATATGTTACTGTACCATTCAGAAGTACGTACAGGGCATTAAATAATATATGCACTTTCTTCACATTTTGAAAACCAATTTATACTTTCTGTACTACAAAGCTGAATTTTGCATCACCCTGTATATTTTTTTCCAAATCTCAACCAAATATGCTAACTAAATGTTCTACACATCATCAGCGGAAAATAAATGCACAAATTACTACAAACTGCAGAAAAAATTGAACGTAGTACCTATTGCTTTAGAAGAAATAGTTAACCCTCTCACGGCAGATGAGACCACGTGACACTCGTTGTAACTGGAAAATATATGACTTCAACCACTAATTTCTTCAATTTTTTAAAAAAAACTCTCCTATTTGGTATATATATGTTGTTAGGCAACTATTCAACAATATAGCATATGTCATTCTACATATATATTATATTGTTAATCATTGTTACTATATACTACATACTATTCGCCATATCTCCCAAACTTATTTACATATTTTGACGAAATAAAGCTAAAATTGAAGAGGAAACCCGTCCATTTTGTTCTGTTGCGATAACGGTCCTTTGCCCTTGAAGAAACGTTAAAATTCCTCTTATAACGTTTGTTTCTGTTTTTTAGTTTTTTTCAAAATAAAACAGATTCGATTCCATTATATGTGGCTTTGACACACCATACTGTGGTTAACGAATGATAAAAGAGGAATATGTTACTGTACCATTCAGAAGTACATACAGGGCATTCGTTAATATATGCACTTTCTTCACATTTTGAAAACCAATTTATACTTTCTGTACTACAAAGTTGAATTTTGCATCACCCTGTATATTTTTTCCAAATCTCAACCAAATATGCTAACTAAATGTTCTACACATCATCGTGGGAAAATAAATGCACAAATTACTACAAATTGCACTAAAAATGAACGTAGTACCTGTTGCTTTAGAAGAAATAGTTAACCCTCTCACGGCTGATGAGACCACGTGACACTCGTTGTAACTGGAAAATATATGGCTTCAACCACTAATTTCTTCAATTTTTTTTAAAAAACTCTCCTATTTGGTATATATATGTTGTTAGGCAACTATTCAACAATATAGCATATGTCATTCTACATATATATTATATTGTTATCCATTGTTACTATATACTACATACTATTCGCCATATCTCCCAAATTTATTTACATATTTTAACGAAATAAGGCTCAAATTGAAGAGGAAAAACCTCCATTTTGTCCTGTTGCGATAAGGGTCTTTTTCCCTTGAAGAAACGTTAAAATTCCTCTTCTAACGTTTGCTTCTCTTTTTTAGTTTTTTCAAAATAAAACAGATTCGATTCCATTATATGTGGCTTTGACACACCATACTGTGGTTAGCGAATGATAAAAGAGGAATATGTTACTGTACCATTCAGAAGTACATACAGGGCATTCGTTAATATATGCACTTTCTTCACATTTTGAAAACCAATTTATACTTTCTGTACTACAAAGCTGAATTTTGCATCACCCTGTATATTTTTTCCAAATCTCAACCAAATATGCTAACTAAATGTTCTACACATCATCATGGGAAACTAATGCACAAATTACTACAAACTGCACAAAAAAATGAACGTAGTACCTGTTGCTTTAGAAGAAATAGTTAACCCTCTCACGGCTGATGAGACCACGTGACACTCGTTGTAACTGGAAAATGTATGGCTTCAACCACTAATTTCTTCAATTTTTTTAAAAACTTTCCTATTTGGTATATATATGTTGTTAGGCAACTATTCAACAATATAGCATATGTCATTCTACATATATATTATATTGTTAATCATTGTTACTATATACTACATACTATTCGCCATATCTCCCAAACTTATTTACTTATTTTGACGAAATAAAGCTAAAATTGAAGAGGAAACCCCTCCATTTTGTTCTGTTGCGATAAGGGTCCTTTGCCCTTGAAGAAACATTAAAATTCCTCTTATAACGTTTGTTTCTCTTTTTTAGTTTTTTCAAAATAAAACAGATTCGATTCCATTATATGTGGCTTTGACACACCATACTATGGTTAAGGAATGATAAAAGAGGAATATGTTACTGTGCCATTCAGAAGTACATACAGGGCATTCGTTAATATATGCACTTTCTTCACATTTTGAAAACCAATTTATACTTTCTGTACTACAAAGCTGAATTTTGCATCACCCTGTATATTTTTTCCAAATCTCAACCAAATATGCTAACTAAATGTTCTACACATCATCAGCGGAAAAGAAATGCACAAATTACTACAAACTGCACAAAAAAATGAACGTAGTACCTGTTGCTTTAGAAGAAATAGTTAACCCTCTCACGGCTGATGAGACCACGTGACACTCGTTGTAACTGGAAAATGTATGGCTTCAACCACTAATTTCTTCAATTTTTTTAAAAACTCTCCGATTTGGTATATATATGTTCTTAGGAAACTATTCAACAATATAGCATATGTCATTCTACATATATATTATATTGTTAATCATTGTTACTATATACTACATACTATTCGCCATATCTCCCAAAATTATTTACATATTTTAACGAAATAATTCTCAAATTGAAGAGGAAAAACCTCCATTTTGTCCTGTTGCGATAAGGGTCTTTTGCTTTTGAAGAAACGTTAAAATTCCTCTTCAAACGTTTGTTTCTCTTTTTTAGTTTTTTCAAAATAAAACAGATTCGATTCCATTATATGTGGCTTTGACACACCATACTGTGGTTAACGAATGATAAAAGAGGAATATGTTACTGTACGATTCAGAAGTACGTACAGGGCATTCGTTAATATATGCACTTTCTTCACATTTTGAAAACCAATTTATACTTTCTGTACTACAAAGCTGAATTTTGCATCACCCTGTATATTTTTTCCAAACCTCAACCAACTATGCTAACTAAATGTTCTACACATCATCAGAGGAAAATAAATGCACAAATTACTACAAACTGCACAAAAAAATGAAAGTAGTAACTGTTGCTTTAGAAGAAATAGTTAACCCTCTCACGGCTGATGAGACCACGTGACACTCGTTGAAACTGGAAAATGTATGGCTTCAACTACTAATTTCTTCAATTTTTTTAAAAACTTTCCTATTTGGTATATATATGTTGTTAGGCAACTATTCAACAATATAGCATATGTCATTCTACATATATATTATATTGTTATCCATTGTTACTATATACTACATACTATTCGCTATATCTCCCAAATTTATTTACATATTTTAACGAAATAAGGCTCAAATTGAAGAGGAAAAACCTCCATTTTGTCCTGGTCGATAAGGGTCTCTTGCCCTTGAAGAAACGTTAAAATTCCTCTTCTAACGTTTGTTTCTCTTTTTTAGTTTTTTCAAAATAAAACAGATTCGATTCCATTATATGTGGCTTTGGCACACCATACTGTGGTTAACGAATGATAAAAGAGGAATATGTTACTGTACCATTCAGAAGTACGTACAGCGCATTAAATAATATATGCACTTTCTTCACATTTTGAAAACCAATTTATACTTTCTGTACTACAAAGCTGAATTTTGCATCACCCTGTATATTTTTTTCCAAATCTCAACCAAATATGCTAACTAAATGTTCTACACATCATCAGCGGAAAATAAATGCACAAATTACTACAAACTGCAGAAAAAATTGAACGTAGTACCTATTGCTTTAGAAGAAATAGTTAACCCTCTCACGGCAGATGAGACCACGTGACACTCGTTGTAACTGGAAAATATATGGCTTCAACCACTAATTTCTTCAATTTTTTTAAAAAAACTCTCCTATTTGGTATATATATGTTGTTAGGCAACTATTCAACAATATAGCATATGTCATTCTACATATATATTATATTGTTATCCATTGTTACTATATACTACATACTATTCGCCATATCTCCCAAATTTATTTACATATTTTAACGAAATAAGGCTCAAATTGAAGAGGAAAAACCTCCATTTTGTCCTGTTGCGATAAGGGTCTTTTTCCCTTGAAGAAACGTTAAAATTCCTCTTATAACGTTTGCTTCTCTTTTTTAGTTTTTTCAAAATAAAACAGATTCGATTCCATTATATGTGGCTTTGACACACCATACTGTGGTTAGCGAATGATAAAAGAGGAATATGTTACTGTACCATTCAGAAGTACATACAGGGCATTCGTTAATATATGCACTTTCTTCACATTTTGAAAACCAATTTATACTTTCTGTACTACAAAGCTGAATTTTGCATCACCCTGTATATTTTTTCCAAATCTCAACCAAATATGCTAACTAAATGTTCTACACATCATCATGGGAAACTAATGCACAAATTACTACAAACTGCACTAAAAAATGAACGTAGTAACTGTTGCTTTAGAAGAAATAGTTAACCCTCTCACGGCTGATGAGACCACGTGACACTCGTTGTAACTGGAAAATGTATGGCTTCAACCACTAATTTCTTCAATTTTTTTAAAAACTTTCCTATTTGGTATATATATGTTGTTAGGCAACTATTCAACAATATAGCATATGTCATTCTACATATATATTATATTGTTAATCATTGTTACTATATACTACATACTATTCGCCATATCTCCCAAACTTATTTACATATTTTGACGAAATAAAGCTAAAATTGAAGAGGAAACCCCTCCATTTTGTTCTGTTGCGATAACGGTCCTTTGCCCTTGAAGAAACGTTAAAATTCCTCTTATAACGTTTGTTTCTGTTTTTTAGTTTTTTTCAAAATAAAACAGATTCGATTCCATTATATGTGGCTTTGACACACCATACTGTGGTTAACGAATGATAAAAGAGGAATATGTTACTGTACCATTCAGAAGTACATACAGGGCATTCGTTAATATATGCACTTTCTTCACATTTTGAAAACCAATTTATACTTTCTGTACTACAAAGTTGAATTTTGCATCACCCTGTATATTTTTTCCAAATCTCAACCAAATATGCTAACTAAATGTTCTACACATCATCATGGGAAACTAATGCACAAATTACTACAAACTGCACTAAAAAATGAACGTAGTAACTGTTGCTTTAGAAGAAATAGTTAACCCTCTCACGGCAGATGAGACCACGTGACACTCGTTGTAACTGGAAAATATATGGCTTCAACCATTAATTTCTTCAATTTTTTTAAAAAAACTCTCCTATTTGGTATATATATGTTGTTAGGCAACTATTCAACAATATAGCATATGTCATTCTACATATATATTATATTGTTATCCATTGTTACTATATACTACATACTATTCGCCATATCTCCCAAATTTATTTACATATTTTAACGAAATAAGGCTCAAATTGAAGAGGAAAAACCTCCATTTTGTCCTGTTGCGATAAGGGTCTTTTTCCCTTGAAGAAACGTTAAAATTCCTCTTCTAACGTTTGCTTCTCTTTTTAGTTTTTTCAAAATAAAACAGATTCGATTCCATTATATGTGGCTTTGACACACCATACTGTGGTTAGCGAATGATAAAAGAGGAATATGTTACTGTACCATTCAGAAGTACATACAGGGCATTCGTTAATATATGCACTTTCTTCACATTTTGAAAACCAATTTATACTTTCTGTACTACAAAGCTGAATTTTGCATCACCCTGTATATTTTTTCCAAATCTCAACCAAATATGCTAACTAAATGTTCTATACATCATCATGGGAAACTAATGCACAAATTACTACAAACTGCACTAAAAAATGAACGTAGTAACTGTTGCTTTAGAAGAAATAGTTAACCCTCTCACGGCTGATGAGACCACGTGACACTCGTTGTAACTGGAAAATGTATGGCTTCAACCACTAATTTCTTCAATTTTTTTAAAAACTTTCCTATTTGGTATATATATGTTGTTAGGCAACTATTCAACAATATAGCATATGTCATTCTACATATATATTATATTGTTAATCATTGTTACTATATACTACATACTATTCGCCATATCTCCCAAACTTATTTACATATTTTGACGAAATAAAGCTAAAATTGAAGAGGAAACCCCTCCATTTTGTTCTGTTGCGATAAGGGTCCTTTGCCCTTGAAGAAACATTAAAATTCCTCTTATAACGTTTGTTTCTCTTTTTTAGTTTTTTGAAAATAAAACAGATTCGATTCCATTATATGTGGCTTTGACACACCATACTATGGTTAAGGAATGATAAAAGAGGAATATGTTACTGTGCCATTCAGAAGTACATACAGGGCATTCGTTAATATATGCACTTTCTTCACATTTTGAAAACCAATTTATACTTTCTGTACTACAAAGCTGAATTTTGCATCACCCTGTATATTTTTTCCAAATCTCAACCAAATATGCTAACTAAATGTTCTACACATCATCAGCGGAAAAGAAATGCACAAATTACTACAAAATGCACAAAAAAAATGAACTAGTACCTGTTGCTTTAGAAGAAATAGTTAACCCTCTCACGGCTGATGAGACCACGTGACACTCGTTGTAACTGGAAAATGTATGGCTTCAACCACTAATTTCTTCAATTTTTTTAAAAACTCTCCGATTTGGTATATATATGTTCTTAGGAAACTATTCAACAATATAGCATATGTCATTCTACATATATATTATATTGTTAATCATTGTTACTATATACTACATACTATTCGCCATATCTCCCAAAATTATTTACATATTTTAACGAAATAATTCTCAAATTGAAGAGGAAAAACCTCCATTTTGTCCTGTTGCGATAAGGGTCTTTTGCTTTTGAAAAAAACGTTAAAATTCCTCTTCTAAAGTTTTTTTCTCTTTTTTATTTTTTTCAAAATAAAACAGATTCGATTCCATTATATGTGGCTTTGACACACCATACTGTGGTTAACGAATGATAAAAGAGGAATATGTTACTGTACGATTCAGAAGTACGTACAGGGCATTCGTTAATATATGCACTTTCTTCACATTTTGAAAACCAATTTATACTTTCTGTACTACAAAGCTGAATTTTGCATCACCCTGTATATTTTTTCCAAACCTCAACCAACTATGCTAACTAAATGTTCTACACATCATCAGAGGAAAATAAATGCACAAATTACTACAAACTGCACAAAAAAATGAAAGTAGTAACTGTTGCTTTAGAAGAAATAGTTAACCCTCTCACGGCTGATGAGACCACGTGACACTCGTTGAAAACTGGAAAATGTATGGCTTCAACTACTAATTTCTTCAATTTTTTTAAAAACTTTCCTATTTGGTATATATATGTTGTTAGGCAACTATTCAACAATATAGCATATGTCATTCTACATATATATTATATTGTTATCCATTGTTACTATATACTACATACTATTCGCTATATCTCCCAAATTTATTTACATATTTTTACGAAATAAGGCTCAAATTAAAGAGGAAACCCCTCCATTTTGTCCTGTTGCGATAAGGGTCTTTTTCCCTTGAAGAAACGTTAAAATTCCTCTTCTAACGTTTGCTTCTCTTTTTAGTTTTTTCAAAATAAAACAGATTCGATTCCATTATATGTGGCTTTGACACACCATACTGTGGTTAGCGAATGATAAAAGAGGAATATGTTACTGTACCATTCAGAAGTACATACAGGGCATTCGTTAATATATGCACTTTCTTCACATTTTGAAAACCAATTTATACTTTCTGTACTACAAAGCTGAATTTTGCATCACCCTGTATATTTTTCCAAATCTCAACCAAATATGCTAACTAAATGTTCTACACATCATCATGGGAAACTAATGCACAAATTACTACAAACTGCACTAAAAAATGAACGTAGTAACTGTTGCTTTAGAAGAAATAGTTAACCCTCTCACGGCTGATGAGACCACGTGACACTCGTTGTAACTGGAAAATGTATGGCTTCAACCACTAATTTCTTCAATTTTTTTAAAAACTTTCCTATTTGGTATATATATGTTGTTAGGCAACTATTCAACAATATAGCATATGTCATTCTACATATATATTATATTGTTAATCATTGTTACTATATACTACATACTATTCGCCATATCTCCCAAACTTATTTACATATTTTGACGAAATAAAGCTAAAATTGAAGAGGAAACCCCTCCATTTTGTTCTGTTGCGATAACGGTCCTTTGCCCTTGAAGAAACGTTAAAATTCCTCTTATAACGTTTGTTTCTGTTTTTTAGTTTTTTTCAAAATAAAACAGATTCGATTCCATTATATGTGGCTTTGACACACCATACTGTGGTTAACGAATGATAAAAGAGGAATATGTTACTGTACCATTCAGAAGTACATACAGGGCATTCGTTAATATATGCACTTTCTTCACATTTTGAAAACCAATTTATACTTTCTGTACTACAAAGTTGAATTTTGCATCACCCTGTATATTTTTTCCAAATCTCAACCAAATATGCTAACTAAATGTTCTACACATCATCATGGGAAACTAATGCACAAATTACTACAAACTGCACTAAAAAATGAACGTAATAACTGTTGCTTTAGAAGAAATAGTTAACC